>NW_026261422.1:0-62038 GCF_024610275.1 Lodderomyces theae | reverse complement strand
TTGTCTCATCACAACATCAGAACCACATTTTACATGCAACAGCTGTCCCTTTTGTTTGCCATCAAAGTCACAATGATTCACTGGATGCATCAGAATCCACCACCGTGTCATCTGGATTGGGTCCACCTTCAAATATGCATTTGAGGTACGCTTGACATGTCAGCTCAAAGGTTGGCTTCCGTTTGAAGAGCTTCTTGAATTTCTTGAAGAGTCGTTTTGCTCGTTTCTTGAACACCTTGGACTTTTTTCGAGTCCTCGCTCTTTCCAAGTCGTTACCAGTCCTCACTCCTGCAACAGGCGGATGAACAATTGGGATTTCTTCATCTTCGTCGTCGACGTAATATACTTCACGTTGAGGTGTTGATGGGATGCCCACCTCTCCATCCACATACAGTTCATGTGCTGGAACCCAGCCAACTTCCTTCACGTCTGTTACTCTGTCTTCTTCGTCCACACCTGTTACTCTGTCTTCTTCGTCCACACCTGTTACTATGTCTTCTTCTGTCACCTCGTCAGCCCCATCTTCTTGTTCATACAGTATTCTATCCGGTGGACAAATAATTCCCAAAAGTGTGGTTGACTTGGTAATTCCGAGTCGTTTAAGCTTTTTCTTGTAAGCTGCCACACCCTCATCTTCCCAGAGTTCGGGAATTATTCCTCTTTCTAAGAGGTTGTCATATCTCGAAAATACGCCAGTGAGATTGTGAGGTTTTGTGTTGTTTATGTGCTTTTTGTCCACAAAATCGTTACTTGACTTGTTCATCAACTGTTTAAATTCAGTGATGGTCATCTTCTCGTCCGCGACTTGATTTGGTTGCTGTGTCAACCAAGCAGGACACTCCCCGAAGGTCATATGTTGAACAGAAGGACACTCATCTTGCATCACAACGTTCACTGTATAGTAGCGACCCATGTTTTCACACAACTTATATTCTCTGTCATCGATGATTGACAATTCCAAGTCCAACTCACTCGCTTCAAATTCACCTTCACTCGCTTGATAACCATCCTCACTCACTTGATAACTATCCTCACTCACTTCAAATTCACCTTCACTCGCTTGATAACCATCCTCACTTACTTCAAATTCACCTTCACTCACTTGATAACCATCCTCACTCACTTGGTCTCCGGCTTCTTCAACTTCAAGGAGACTCAACTCATCAAACTGGACTATCAAACTATCACATTCGGTGGGTCCAAAGATTGGAGTTGATTGGTTTTGTGCAAGCAATATTGATAGACCTGTTTCAACTTGATTGATCGACTTTTGCTCCATTTGAGTTTGGATTGGAGATTCCGGAGCGTCATAATGAATGGTAGGTTGTTGGTTTGCCTCCGATGGAGTGAAATACGCTGGCGAAGTGAGCATAAAGCCAGCTGATGGATCGAATCCTGGAAGGATTTTGGTGACGTCGACAGTCTTAAAGTCAATAAGTTGGTACAACTCGTCGGGGGTGATGAAATTAACGTTGACAGACTTCATTATCGAATACGATATCGATGAGGGAAAGGGGGATGGTGAATGATTGGGAAGAAAAAGAAGAAAAGAAGGGGGGTGAATGTTCTAATGGTAACTCTTTTCGGCGGCTTTTTAGGTATACACTGGTTAAATTGAGAATAACAAATTATTTTTGCAACACTCAGGAAAATTAAGGGCAAAAACATGCAAAATATACTGCAAGTAAGTGTTTCGAGAAAGCTTTAAACCATTTATAAGTAGCGTAGCTAAACACTGGAATACTTGGATGATACATCTAAGTCTCTTACCAAAACTACTCCTCTGTGAACAGCCTATAATTGATACCTTGTTGTAATCTATCTGTGAACGGTGTTTGTGGCAGAAATGTGCGTGCAAAGAGGAGAAAAAAAATAAAAGAAACACGAAAGTGAGAGGTTTTGCAACCAAAACTCGTCACACACACGACCACAAACAAGTAATCACAAGAGGCTTGGAGAAACACATTAAGTAACACTTGAGACGACGTTGAGGATAAGACTAAAGTGTATGTGTAGATATTTATGTGTTGTTTGTATCTGGAAACAAATTAAGAGACAGTGGGGGAAGTAAATCGTAGTCTGTTGGTTACTTTATTTTCAATCTGAAGTTTCAACAAGTACATCAGGACAAGCAGTTGATCCAAAGATCTTTTCTGTTATTCAATGTGTGTTCTAAGTCACAACGTATACTGTCCTGTCAAAGTATTTGACTTGAGGTTTCTTAGAACACCAATTAGTTGAATATAAGTCGGTAGAAAAATGAGCAAAGACGCCTATGCTTTGCAACATTCGCCATGCAAGTCTTGGCCTTGGATCACATGAAACTGAGAGCAGATTGAAGATGAGGTTGATAGAGCCAAGCTCACTAAAGAGATATTGAAGTCGGGATTAATATACTGAAGATAACAAATCGCCTCGCTATCAGGAGTGTCTTCTCTTGTCAGATCCAAAATGGCTTTGTTGGGTTTTGCTAGCATGTAGCAATCAAGCAACCAAGCTAGTGTGCATTGTTTGGAATAGCGTTGTGGCAGTGCTAAGGGCATTGTTGAGTCATTTTGGCTTTCGTCTTTGGGTTCTCAAATCCACTGAATTAAAAATTTTCACAAAATGGGATACTGTTGGAACGATTAAGGAAAGAGAGCTGGAAAACTGAAACTTATATAGGTGCCACCATCAAACACGCACTATAACAAACAAACCTAATTATATCACTCACAACTGGTTTGTTATGTGCAAACCACCATCATAACTACCATAAGCCAGTACCCCATTAGTAGGTGACTCGCTCACAGCTTCTTTTATCATCAATTTCCGCATTGTTTTCAGGCGGCGCAACTCATAATGATATTATCACATCTGCACAGGTTCATGTAGGATAATATGATTCTATTTAAGGTGTCAAAACTCTGTCTACAATCACATCAACAGCATGGCTTGCAGGAAATCTATCCGAGATAGAAGAAGTTTACACCATAGAATCCATTCAGACTCACACCCAATTAAAAGTGAGGTACATACATAATTGATTTTGATCTACTTAACGTCGACGAATTGAGGCATTCTTTATCCAATTTCTCAAAACCGTGTTTCGAGATAACGGCGCTTAACCAGATTCGGACGATACCCACAGTTGAGATTATCTCAGATCCGACAAAATCGGAGTCAAATTATGCTAAGCCCTTTTTATATATATATATATTTTTTTTTTTTTAAATGTTTTTAGTGCTCTGAGCGGGCGTTTCAACCCCCGCTTTCGGTATGAAATCCGCCTAATTCCGCATCAATTTTATAGATAAACAAAACAATAGAATCGCGCTAAAAATTATTTACAAAGAGAGAGAGAGCCACAGTCGACCAAAAACCTTGTAAAAATTTTCAAACTGCCAAATCACCGTCTTCTTTTCGAAGTAGGTTTAAGCAAGAAAGATGTCTAGTGAGCAAGATAGTAGAAACGACCAGCATCGTGAACAACAACAACAACAACAACAACAACACCCTCACCATCACCATCAATTTCACCCCAACGTCATCCATGATGCTTCAGCGGATTCAGCCGGTATAATTGCATCGGAGTTAGCCGCGGAGGATGGCAGTTTACTCAGTAGCACAACGTTGAAATCACACAGCTATGGTGCAGCAGAAGAAGGATCTTCCCAAGATTACGCAATCGATGAACCTAACGGGGGCTACGCGTTGCCCAAAAAGCAATTGATCACAGTGGTGTCGAGCTTGTTCATGGCTTCATTTTTGGCAGCATTGGATGCTACTGTAGTCACCACCTTGCTAACAATCATTGCTTCCGAGTTGAAGGCAGTCAAGAACATATCGTGGATCGCTACATCCTACTTGCTATCATCATCGGCATTCCAGCCAATCTTTGGAAAATTGTCAGATATATTTGGCCGTAAATTCATCTTGATTGGATGTTCACTCATGTTTGGTATTGGATGTATCATCTGTGCCACTGATTCGTTATGGTGGTTGGTATTTGGCAGGTTTATTACTGGATGGGGTGGTTCAGGTCTCACTGCAGTCGGCACAATTACCATGTCGGACCTTATCCCATTGCGGGACCGTGGGTTGTATCAAGGGCTCGCAAACATTTGTTTTGGATTGGGTGCTGCATCCGGTGGGTTTTTCGGTGGGTTGATTGCCGACAGCTTGGGATGGAAGTATGTTTTCATTTTGCAAGTTCCCCTTGCGGCAGTTGTTGGGTTTGCACTCTATTTCAATTTGAACTTACCTGCAGGCTCTCCAGGATTGGGGGCGCACGGGCAAGACATTAGGCAAAAGTTGAAGAGAGTTGACTTTTTGGGAAGTTTCTGCTTGATTAGTGCATTGATGATGTTTTTGACTGCCACTTCATTGGGTGGGAGGGATATTGCATTCACGTCGAAAACTTTCATCTCGCTCTCTGCAGCAAGCTTTGCGTTGATCCTTGCCTTTTTGTATGTAGAGGCATACGTGAGCGAAGAGCCCATCATTCCAATTGAATTGCTCGGAAATAGAACCGTGTTGGCTTCATCATTAACCAATTGGTTTTACACAATGGGGATTTTCGCAATCATGTTTTACGTCCCAGTTTATTATACTTCTGTTCTTTACTTGTCAGCTAGTGAAAATGGGTTGCGGTTGGTACCCAACTTTGGCGGTATTTCCATCGGTTCTGTTGGTGCTGGGTATTATATGAAGCGTACAGGAAGATATTATAGACTAACTGTCGGTGCTGGTATCTTGGCCATACTCGGTGCTTACCGAGTCACTCTTCTTGATAGACACACTCCAGTTTGGCAACAGTTTGTCATGATGATTCCTCAAGGAATGGCATATTCTTGTATCTTGACGGTTACATTACTTGCATTGATTGCGGCTACTCCAATGAAGTACCAGGCTTGCACAACGTCAATTCAGTACACATTCAGATCAACTGGATCTACGTTGGGAGTTTCAGCAGCATCAGCTATATTCCAAACCGTTCTTGCACCAAGTTTACTGAGGAAAATTTGGGATTTGGTCAAGGATCCAGAAGAGGCTAGAAAGATTATCTCGAAAGCGTTGGAGGATACAAACTATGTCCATGAAGCACCAAAGTATGTTAGAGAAGCAATTAGATCTTCCTACGATGAAGGATGTAGAGGTGCATTTTACTTTGCTTTTGGAATTATCATTCTCGGAGTCATCTCGTCATTATTCATGAGAGAACATAAATTACATACAAGTATTAATAGAGATTGAAATATGATATAGATGGTTTTGAACTTTTCGTTATTCAAGATGGATGTCGTATGTATGATTCTTTCCACTAGATACATGCAATGTTGGCGCATCAGGTTTCGAAGTGTAGATTGACGGGTCATGATTGAGGTTACGCGTTGGTGGGCTCTCATCGTTTTCATTGAGATTAAATGTGGTGACGTCTCTAGCAGGGATGGGGATTTCGTGATCAGTGCTCATCTCAGGACTGAATATCATTTGGAATGGAGATTTGATTGGATGCTGGAGATGGTGATGGCGACGATGTTGATGTTGATGCAGAGAGCCTTCTTCGAGAAGAGGCGACAATATTGGTGACATGAGCTCGTCATTATGGATTGCCGATTCCAACGAGTCTTCAATAATTTCCTCAATCAATGTATTCTCCGATGCAACATTGACGTTTACGAGAAGAACAGCAACAAAGATGCAAAGTATACCCAAAATGTACACTGAACTGGTATTTATAGGCTCCTTAGTGTAGATTAATACCACGTAATCAATGAAAATTGTAATGGGTATGGAGCTGGTCAATGTCAAGGAAACAACCAAGGGACTGGTCAATAGCATGGCTAATATGGATGTGTAGTCCGACACAACAGTGAGAACGCCATTGAGTACAACAATAAACAAGATGGTGTTGTTGGAAGGTAGTTCAAACTTTTCCACATCCATAATATCAGCAATGTACAACACAGGAACCCCCATCAAGAATATCATCACACCCACAAAGCCAAACAACCGTCTCTCATTCGTAGTCTTGGCACCTCCGCATTTGAATTTCATAATCAATAAATAGAAAGCATAGAATAAAGCACCACCCAAAGCCAATATGTTTCCGAGTTTTGGATTTTTTGGAGTATACTTGTGCTCCCCATTTTGGTCACCCACTGAACTCAAATTGACCAAAAACACACCACAACAACTGACAGCGACACATATGACCTTTATTTTTGAGAACCGTTCAGTTTTGATAAGGACCCCAATTAGTAATGTAAACACCGACGTCAAGGACCCAATCACGGTTTGATTTGAAGCTGAGGTGAACCTTAGTGATTCCATGACAAAGATGTTGTAAAAGAGGTAAATTGTGGCGATTTGGAAAGCAATAATCAAGACTTCTTTTGCAGACAAGATTGAACTTTCTTGTTCTTCCTGCTTGTCAGCAATCAACAAAGGCTTGTTTTCATCCAGCACCGGTTTCCTCGTGAGTTCAAGTAAGTCGTACAAAAGATTGAATGAAAAGCAGGACCCAGTGATAACTGCAAAGAATATTGGCTTCCTATACTCGTCACTTTTGAGCACTCCATTGACCAACTCCAACCCAACAATCCATGCCACGATCGATATTACGAGTAGTATTATCCCAGCTTTGTATTTACGTTTCTCCTCTTGAGTAATAAAATCAACCACCTGCTCTGGATCGGATGTGCGTTGTGGTAACAACATGTTTGTGGTGTGTGTGGGGGAGGAAATGGTCGTCATGGTGGGAGAAGGCTTCTTTCCATGTATGCTATTGGCCAAAGAAAATTAAAAGTGTATGATGTGGTTACATTTTCAGGTTTCCCCTTTCAAATATGCTCTCCTCTTCTTCCATTGCTCTTTCTGTGTTTATCTACGGATCAGAGATAAGAAATCTACACAAAATCGCGCGCGGAACAATACAATCTTCTATGAGAAAAAAAAAGAAATCATGTAGCAGATTGCGCAAATCGTGGACTATGATTGGATAGAGACCAGATTTCGGAATGCATAGAAGACGGGCCGTCGAAGTACCAGGGGAAATTCTATACCATAGTCGGTACCGTTAAAAGACAATACCACCGGCGTGGTCCTAACCCAGTACTTACACAATACTGTTTCTATTAACCCACTCTCATAACAATTACTTTCAGTACCCGTAAGTGTTTGCCAACTTCTTTTCCAAATGCTGCAAAGCTGTGATATACTCGGTGTCCTTTGCAACACCTCTACCAGTGCGATCTCTTAGTAATTTACTAGGCACTGGTTCCAACAACGTTTCGTCACTTGGATGACTAAAGAACACTACCGAATATCGATCTTCCGTTTGCAAATTACTAAACTTGACTCTGTGAATGGTACTCTTCAACAACCCAGCAGTCCAATAGCTCAACAAGTCTCCAATATTGACAATTATTGGCGGAGCCATACCTGGCTTGGTACTATCGACAAACGGCACCTTTTCCCATTTCCTACTCACAGGACTATAAATCTCCAACCCTTCCTGGTTCTTCTTTTGAAACAAAAGAGTCATTGAGCCGTAATCGGTATGGGCACCAGCACGCACCTCACCATCGCCATTGTTGTTTGTGGTTTGAGCAGGGTAGTGCAAAAACCGCAAAGTTGAACCGGACTTGGAAGTGGGCTTGTATCTCGAAGTAAACCATTCAGCACCTGGAACTCCTCCTTCTTTGTCATTACCTTCAATTTCAAGGCCTTTAGCTAAAAGCAAGAGCAAATCGAGGGCCAATTTATTCAACTTCAAAGTCATATCCTTGACAAATGTGTATCTTTCCTGTTCTTCAACAAACCAGTCTGGGATTGCACCTGATGGCCCACCAGTTGTGAAATCTATACCACTAAAGTTCAACCCCTCTTTGAAATCCTTTTTGGCATTGGGATCAAGGTTTTCCCGATTGAATTCGATATACCCACTATTTGAACTATCAAAGGGGAATTTCCTCTTGTAATCTAACGGCAACTTGAAAAATTGCTTGGATATGTCAAAAATCTTGTCAACTTCACTAGCCTGGAAATTATGACCATCGATGAATACAAATCCTTGCGATACCAATGCGTCTAGTAGCTCCTTGGCGATTTTGGGGTCGTCTAAGTAGGATATGTCAACTGTGGTCAAAGGATTATTGTCGCTTGTCATTGTCGCACCACTGCTGTACTAAAAAATTGGAGAAAATGAGGACAGCTTGTTACGGGAAGAAACTGATGGTTATATACGTAGAGTTTCAGCAAGTGGGGTCTTTCAAAATTTTCTCATCTATCGTTTTTTTTTTTTCCGCTTTAGTGTCCACACGCAATTTAGTAATTATAGTGGAGAGAGAGAGAGAGAGAGAGAGAGAGAGGGAAAGGGGGAGGGTGAGGGAGATGGGTGATTGGGCAAGGGAAGATGAAATAGATAAGGATTAAACTAGAGTGCAATTCTCCGAAACTTGATTGCATGTGAAAGGGAAACTAATCGTATGTTAAATCTTAGAAACCACTTCTGTTTGGTAGACGAACAAAGTGTAGGAAAGAACTGATCTTATAGAAGAAGAGTAAGAAAAAATAAAAAAAAAAAGACGGAATTCTTTGTAGGGGTTAAAGAAAAAAGTTGCGGGAATAAGAGTAGCACGTGCTGCTTATCTCCGAACAAACGCAATAAAGAAATCTCTGGTGTTTCAGACCACAAACACATATACATAATTTAATCTATCGAGTGTGACCTTCTTGAAAAGGTAAGAAGTCTTGTGACAACAAAAGCAATTAGCAATAGGACGGGACAATAGGAGAACAATATAAGCGCACGTGATCACCTATTTTTATGACGCGTCAATTGCTTGGTGAAGAAATAGAGAGAGCATAGAGACAATACAAACCATAAAACTATGATAATTAAAAGAGTGAATTGTTGCAGTTTCTCTCCCTCTCCTTTTGAATCATCAAGCCTTGATGACTATGATTGATATGAATGGCACCGCATCCGTCCCCTCCCTCGTTTGGTGTAGATAGCATACATTACATTAGCTGTTGTTCAGCCAAACGTCCAGCAGATACAAACACAACACAAAGACTTAAATTTTTTTGCTTCGAGCAAAAAAAAAAAATAAAACACAAGGGATACTGCTTATATGCAGTACATCACGTATTATTTTAATTTTTTTTTGAAATTACGACCCCTAGTTTTCAATACACATTTTACACACACTCGTTCGATAGAATGGGCTGTGACAAGTTTTATTACGAAACTAAGAGGCAAATGTATATATACGCACACACACACACACACACACACACAAGAACAGGCTCAAGAGGATTGAAACTGAACATACAACTACTTATTATGCAAATTTGTTAGGTCTAATTAGGTCTTTGTCGCGTTTCATTTTACTTTACTCTAAATAATCAAATAGGAAAATTTCTTTTTTCTTTTCTCTTCTCGAAATAAAGAAAAAAAAAAAAAAAGAAAATTTGGTTGTTAAACGTGTATTGTAGTAGTAGTAGTAGTAGTAAATTATGGAAAACTAGAAACTTACGAGATTACATCTACTTGGTGACACAACAACACAGGGTTTGATTTAACATTTACTACAATCACACCAACACCAACACCAACACCAACACCAACACCTACACACTTATACACAGATACACTAGAGTACCACCATCGTTACTACACAGAGTAGTCTAATACTTTTTCGTTTTCTACTTTTTTTTTTTCACTTCCTTCTCCTGTTGATATTGTGTGGAAGTCACTACATGCTTTAAAGACCCTTTGCTATTAGAATCTTTCACACACACAGACACACACAGACACACACAGACACACAGACGCTCAGTCCACTCGCTTCTAGTCATCTAATCTCCACCTTTCCCCAGCATCAGTATCAACAATGCATACACGTCAACTACGAATTTTTTGCTTCCTATTTGCGGTTGTTCTACTACCACTTTCACACGGTATTGGGGTCCTAGTACCGCCATTGAAGAAAAACCAAATACCTTCGCTAGACAATCTCCAACAGTGTATTTCCTACGAGCTTGGAGCAAAAGATGTGCTCTTTCTCACTATAAAGTCAATTGAACATTTGCCGTCGCAAGACTTGAATTTGCTAGTTTTAGACAACCTTGGCAACAAATTGAGAGACCAACAGAAATTGGAAAGATTCTCCGACCCTATCGAGCTCATTATCAATCCACAAGGTGTCACTTATGAAGGCGATGCTTCTCTGGCTGCGAAATTACAAGATCGTGATTTGGACCCAACCAAATTTGTACATATTTGCTTCTACAACACATTTCATGACTTATCATGGAGCTTCAAACCAAGGACATTTGAGTTGGAAATGTCAGTGAATATCAAAGACGACATCAAGAAAACCGATTATCAAATGTATAGGCAATTCTTTGCATATCTCGACGGGGTCCTCACTGAAGGTGAATTTGACAACAAGATGAATATGGTGTCCCTTGACCTTAATAATATCATCGACAAACTACACAGCTCCAATGACGTGGTGAAGGAACTCTTGGATCAGGAGTTCAAGTTGAGAGATACCAACGAAGAGATTTTCAGTGGATATACATTTATCAGCATTGTGCTTTGCGCAACGATATTTGTTTGCGGGGTTATACAGCTATTGTGGTTCAAACTATACCTCGGGAGAGTCGTCAAGTGAGCCACCCCTCCTTCTGTTTCCACTACCTTCACGAAACATACTCATTTTATCCCCCCCCCCCCATCATTGTCACCATTTTGCATTCGATCTCTTTTAATTCATTCTATAATTAATCTCACCTTTAATAGACAATCAATTTTTATTTCATCTACACAGTTTGCCCACATTTTTTTTTTAATTGCATTACTGGCCCCTCATCTCTTCGCTCGTCAAAACTTCTCTACACAATTGCTCCATCGACTCCCTATCGATCAAACTACCCACATTTGAATACGCCAAACTTGCTTCGTATCCCATTATGATTCGTTGTTCAGTTATACCCAATTCCCCAAATGCCAACGCTTTAATCACATTGTAATACCTAGCAATATTGTTCCTCGTTGCCTGATTAATATCCTCGTTCTTGTCACTATAGATCTCCCATGAACTTTCTTCCTCTAATCTAGTGATTGACACCGAACCTTGTCCCGGCGTATAGTCCTTAGCTCCCTGTTGGACTTTTACTCCACTGGAATTTATGGCCGACGATTGTGAAGGTTTAGCTTTCGTCTTGGAAAGCCATATATATCCATTAACTCCCAATATAACAGAAACATTTCCAGGTAAATCATAACTATGATTTTTGGACTTGACAACCAACGAACTAGGAATCCTCAAAAATATACCATTTCTCAACTTCCCATACTTGAGCGACCTCGTATGCAACGATGCAATACCGTTATTGAATATCGTTTGTACTTCACAATTTAACAAATCACCCTCTTTTAAAAACGACCGCATTTGTAATTCATCAGATTCAGATTTACGACGCAAGATCCCTCCCGGTAAATTAACACTTCCCAACATCAATATCGCATCTTGTTTGGTTCCAATATCTACCTTCCACCTCTTGTTGGCAACTTCAGTGATGCGTCCAACAACATGATCTCCAGTTTCCGGTGCATATTTCCCGCGTATAGCATTCACACTTAAAAGGCGGTTGACACGCGATATGTTACCCACTACCGAGGAGTAAGTCTTGTCGTTGATGAAATAAGTACCATGGCCCTTCATCCATACTGGGTCGCTCGTGATCAATTCTCCTGGTGTGACTATGGCATTTGCTCGAACTTCTTGCAGTTGTTCGGAACGTTCAAAAGCCGGCTGCTCATCCTCGACTTGCATTGATTCATCATCTTCTTGTTCTTTTTCATCATCATCATATCCACTTCGCATGGTTGGCTTAGTTATACTGATGACTCCTGCTGTATCCATTGTGTTGTGTTGTATTGTGCTTTTAACGATGACGATGAGATGAGGACGAACTATAGAGTTAAGAATTTTTCGGCAATCCTTGTTGACTCACAAAACTTTTTCAAAACCACATGAACTTGAAGCTACTATCACACCTATCTAAATCTCAAAGACAGTCAATAGTTATGTCGTCGTATAAACCCCCAGTTAATCGAGAGATGAGGGAATTGGACCGCTCCTTTTTCCACAAAACAATCCCACTTAAAGCTGCTTATTTTCCTCAGCCTAGGTTCTTGGGACAATTTGTGAAGGCATGCCAACCCGATATCTTTTACGTACGCAATATTAAACACATTATCGATTTGGATAACTCAAAAGCAGTGTTGTTGAGAGAAGGTGTTGAGAAGGTGGAGGATTTGACTGAAAAGACACAGGAAAAGATCAAAGAGTATGATATTGAATTGAGGCCGTATCAACTCCAACTTGACTACTCATTTTGGAAAAGTGACGAAATTTTGCAAGCGATCTTACCTGAGCATTTAGCGGATGAGGTCCCTAGTGGGTACAGTCAAGCCGGACATCTCGCGCACTTGAACTTACGAGACGAATTCAAACCATATGGTAAATTAATTGGACAAGTCATTTTGGACAAAAACCCATCCATCAAGACAGTTGTTGACAAGAAGGATACCATCGCTAACAAGTTTCGGACATTCCCCTTGGAGCTACTTGCAGGAGAGGACAACTTTGTCGTTGAGCAGAATGAAAGCGGGTGTCGTTTCAAGTTTGATTTCAGCAAAGTTTACTGGAACTCACGACTCAGCACTGAGCACGAAAGACTTGTTGACAAATTCGGAAAACATGAAGTTGTGGGTGATGTCATGGCTGGAGTAGGACCCTTTGCATTGCCCAGTGGTAAAAAGGATACCATTGTACTAGCCAACGATTTGAACCCAGAGAGTTTCAAGTACTTGCAAGAGAATATCGAATTGAACAAGGTCGACACGTTTGTCAAAGCGTGGAACTTGGATGGACGTGAGTTCATTTCAAAAGCAGCGGATTTGCTACATGAGTTATCAAACAAGGGTCCGTTGAAAAAGACTATTGTGAAACGCTCCAAAAACAACAGAATCACAACGACTGAAGAAATACCAGTACCTAAATTCTACCACCACTTTGTTATGAACTTGCCAGACTCCGCCTTGACTTTTCTCGATGCGTACATTGGACTTTATTCGAAACATCCGGAAATTCGCAGCGAACCAGGGTTCAAACTACCCTGGATACACGTTCACTGTTTTGAAAAATTTGAAAATGGTGAAGATCCAACATTGCAAGAGTTGAGTCAGAGGTTATGGACGAAGATATGCAAATTGATTGGCCATGAGTTAGATATTACCAAGATGGAATTCCACCAGGTGCGTATGGTGAGTCCTACGAAACCAATGTTTTGCGTGTCGTTTGAATTGCCAGAGGAGGTTGCATTTAGAAAGTAATTAGAAGGGGAATTTGTACTTATATTGATCACAAATTGACACTAACTTGAAATGAAAAAATTTAGTTTCTGCTGTCCAATATACAGCGACGCTAGAATTTTGGACAACGGTGATCGTAGAGGCCGAACTGTGGCTGTGTTCCAAGAAATGGGTGTATCTTTAACCAGGACCCAACACAGTGATAACAAATGTTAACAAGAAACAAATGACTTGGTATATTACCAGCGAAAATAGACTTCATGTATTCTCACACATTCCCACCACTTGGGACCACAAATCTACGTACCTGAATTTCATTCATTCCTTTTCTATGACAAGGGAGCTGAATGGGAACGTAAGACGGTAGCCACTCATATCACATCACATCATATCAAACAAAGGCTGCTCACAAAGAGTGACAAAGTGAAGAGTTGAAATCAATACATGCACAACCAATACAATTCAAGATCAATGCAGACCCTTCCACACGTTCTTCTGCTCTATATACATACACCCGTAAAACTTATTCTACTTTTTTATTTTTTTTTTTACTATACTTCCTTGTCGCCAGTGGATTGTGCGCTCACCATTTCGTCCATCCTCTCCTCATACTCAACCTCCGTCACCTTATCTATTATATCTTGCAATTTCTCGCCCTTCATACAACCATCAATGTCATGTAGACTGTACCCACATCTATGATCAGTTATTCTATTTTGAGGATAATTGTATGTTCGTATCTTATCACTGCGATCAGTAGTTTTCACCTGCGAAGTTCGAAGATTCTTTTGCTTCTCCAATTCTTGTATCCGCTCACGTTCTGCCAATCGACTACGCAATATTGCAAAAGCTTTAGCTTTGTTTTGTGGCTGGGATCGCTCATCTTGTTGAGTGACTATCATTCCTGTAGGAATATGCACTAATCGTACGGCAGAATCTGTAGTGTTGACATGCTGACCACCTTTCCCACTGGCTCGCATCGTATCAATTCTCACCTCTCCAGGTTTAAATTGAAGCTCATCGCTGCGTAAACTCTGTTCGTTTCCTTCAGATAACTTTGGAAGGACCACTACTGCTGCAGTTGACGTGTGAATTCTACCCTTTGCCTCTGTTTCCGGTACTCTTTGTACTCTATGAACACCACTCTCGTGGCGCAAGATATCGTATGATCCGGGCTCATCTATGACCAAAATTGCTTCATTCAAAAACCCACTTGAGGTCTTTCCAGTTGACACGATTTTGTACTTCCAATTCTTGTGCATTGCGAAACTGACATACATCTGGAGCAAATCCTCTGTGAACAAACTTGCTTCATTCCCACCAACACCTGGCCTAAGCTCAATCATGGTTTTACACTCTGCATACTTCACTGGAGGTAATAATTTATTCTTCAATTCATTGCACATCTCTTGCAATTGAGGAATCAACGACTGAATTTCAGTTTGGGCATCCTCTACCAACTCCTGATCTTTGATTTTGGAAAGCTCAGAAACCTCATTATTGAGCAAAGCGAATTTGTCGTATTTTTCCATGATTTGAGAAATCCTATCAAATTGTATTTGGAGCACTGGGTCATACGAGTCCAATTTTTTCAGTAATTCTTGGTGTTCGCATTGTAGATTTTGAGCACGCTGGATAAGCAATGGATGGAGCTGGGGTAGTGAGGTCTCTGGTTGTAGGTTGGCAGTAGAGAAGTTCCTGACTTTCGGTAGGAAACGTCGTATACGGTTGATCATGGTGGGGGTTTACACCAAACGCCAGGAGACAATAAGTCGTGTTTTTCGTTTTTCTTTTTTTCTTTTTTTCTTTTTATCATGTCGCCAAAATGTTGAGTCGCGATGAAATCATTGCGACACTTGGAAGAACTTTTATCTCCGGTTTTGCCACCTCCAATATCACCTTCTCCTTGTTTACAACAGCTATGTCGGAGTTCCCAACATTGACACTAGAAGAATTTCAAAATGCTATTAAGGATGTTTCGCAGTTTGAATTGGAGTCCAAGAAAGACCAGCAGCGACATTTTATTTTCAAATTGATCGAGACGAATAATGAGTTACTTGACGAACTACACGCAGATGGGATATCATCAGAGGACAAGAAATTGTACACCGAAACGATTGATGAAAATAAGTTGAGCTTGCTTGGACAATTCGGCAGAGTGGAAAGCATAAATCTGGAGTTGGTTGAAAGGGGATTGATGAGCGTTGAGAACAAGGAGAAGGAAGAGCAAAACTTACTTGACGATATAAACAAGCTTGATAAGAGCGTTCAAAAAGAGGAGAAGTCGGAGCAATTGGAAGAGAATGAGGAGACAGGCGTGATGCTATGACATACTTCTACAAGCTGTGTGCATTTCATTTCAAACAAATGATCTGGTGTTTTCCACAAGCGACACTAAGTCCTCCGTTTATACAGGATATATACAAGAATTACTTTCTAAACGATTTCGTTTCTCTTCCAAACAACTTATCCAAAAACGGTTTCTCATCCAAAGTGATTGGGTCTTCTGGTCGTTTCAATACCAACATCCAAGTAGTACTCAAATGAGCTCTTTTTTCCAAAGTTATGTCTAAGTTAGCCTCATCAACCAACTCACCAATATCCAAATTCCACCTGCATTTCCATTTTTGCATCCTCTTGTCTGATCTGAAATCTAAATGGTTGTTGATGAAATCCCATTTTGACCGTCCATGTTCAAGCAAAACGATTCTACCTCCAGGCTTCAACAATTTGGCCATGTTCCGTAAAACTTGAACTGGATCCTCGTGGCAGCACAACCCAAAAGCCTCCACAATGGTATCATACTTTAACGACTGATCTCTGGGTGCCATCTTCAATAAATCTTCAGCCTTTCCTTGAGTAAAAGCAACTTTTTTGAAACTGGGGAACGCCTTTTCAAACTTTTCCTTCGTTACTTCGACCATATTCTTTGACGAGTCAAGAAATGTTATGGATTTGATCTTGTCAATATATGACGATAAGTAAGTGATATTTCTACCAGTTCCGCAAGAAACTTCCAAAACATCACCCTGAACATGCGACATCAACCATCGTCTTCTAATTCCCATGAATATTCCACGTTCTTCCCACTTTACAGCATCATCATATTCTTTCGCTTTGGTATCATAAAAATCAGTGGTGTCTTCGGGTGGAGCTATGGATGTATTGTCAAAATTGACTTTGTACTCTTCCAGAACATCCTGTAACACGGGTGCTTTTTTCTTCCTGCCACCGAATCGAGCCTGCTTCATATACCACTCATCCAATTCCTCTGGGGTGGGATTAAACATCTCGCCAGACAAGAAATTTTTGCGTCTAAACTCTTTCCTCATAAGCTGGTAAATTTTGTACTTTTTCTGTTCCAATGGCCTAAGCTTATCAGTCTGATTCAACGATTTCAAAGCAAGGTACTCGTACTCACTTAACGAATCCGGGTCATTGGCGTACTTTTCACGAATAATCTTTAGCTGTTTGTCTTCGTAGTAACGGTCACGCATATAAAAGTACAATGGGATAAATGACACAATTATAGCACTAAGGTATATTCTAGGCATAGTCTTGTCTTGAAAGTACTGCGATTGAACGTATTTGACCATTTTGCCAAATTTTGATGTTGGTTTTCCATCCTTCTTGGATTGTGTTTGATTGATTGGAAAGGGGTTGGATGAGTAACAGCGTGATAGCAAGGGGAAAGCAGGTCTGGGCACAGACCGACTTAGTAAAGCCCCCCGTGGCAACAACGCAGACCTCGGGAACAGTGTGTATATGTTCATCATCTGCGTATTCTCTGGTCGATTCGTGTGGTACTTTGTAAAATAGGGTCGTGCGTGGGAACTTTTCATTTTAAACTTTTTTTTTTTTTCTTCTTTCTTTCATTCACTCACTGAGGGAAACCTGTCGCCATACTTTTGATGGCAAAAATCAAAACTTTGACCGCTTTTCATCAATCATCCACAAACACGTCAAATACAGAGATGTCACAACAAGCATTGATAGAGGAGGCTAGGGAGGCTGTTGAAAAGAAACAGTACGATGTTGCGGAGTCCAAGTATCAAAAATTTTTAGAGGATTCCAAGCACGAGTCCTCGACGTCCGCCAAAGTGTTACAACTCCAGGAGAATGCAATTTTGGAATTGGGAAAGATTTACAAGACACTGGATCAACCTCAGAAGCTCTCCCTATTACTTACAGATTCGAGACAGCTACTTGGGAATTTTGCAAAGTCAAAGACTGCCAAAATAGTTCGGACATTGATTGAATATTTTGATAACTTGACGGGTGCATTAGATGTGCAAACTGATGCTACAAGAAAGTCAATTGATTGGGCCGTTGAATCCAAGCTATCCTTTTTGAGACAAAATTTGCAGTTGAAACTAAGTGACCTCTTGTACCAAAAACATCAGTACCATGAAGCATTAAAATACATCAATGAATTGTTGAAAGAATACAAAAAACTAGATGACAAGTCGTCTTTAGTGGAGGTTCAATTGTTGGAGAGTAAAATATACCACGCGTTGCGAAACATTGCAAAGTCCAAAGCGGCTTTAACCAGTGCAAGAACCTCGGCCAATTCAATTTATTGTCCAACATTATTGCAAGCAGAGTTGGATTGCCAAAGTGGGATCCTAAACATGGAGGATAAAGACTACAAAACGGCATTCTCCTACTTTTATGAAAGTTTTGAAGGTTTCAACTCTCAGCAGCTGGATGAGAACTCCAAAACCGCAGTCAAGGTTTTGAAGTACATGTTGTTGTCCAAAATTATGTTGAATTTGATTGATGATGTAAACAATATCTTAAAGAACAAGAATGTGGTGCAATACCAATCAAAAGACATAGATGCCATGAAATCGATTGCTGTGGCGTATTCCAACAGATCATTGAAAGAATTTGAAAACAATTTGATCCAGTACTCTGCGGAGTTGAAATCTGACGATATCATCAAAAGTCATTTCAACTCATTGTATGATCAATTGCTACAAGTGAATTTGCTAAAGATTATAGAGTCGTACGAATGTGTTGAATTGGAGCACATTGCAAAAGTGATTGGATTGAATGTCAAACAGGTGGAGGGAAAATTGAGTCAAATGATTTTGGACAAGGTGTTTTATGGAGTCTTGGACCAAGGAAATGGCTGGCTCATCATTTACGATGAGCCAAAAAAGGATGCTGCTTATGAAGCGTCGTTGGATTTGGTGAAGAACTTGTCCAACGTTGTTGACTTGTTGTATGACAAAGCAACCGCATTGAATTAAAAATTTATAGCAAATTTAATTCTATAAACAGTACAAGCCATTCAACCCTCTCTCAGTAGCAGTGGCAGACAATTGGCCAACTCTTTTCAAAAAATCTTTTAATTGCCCGCTAGCCTCAAAACACCGAAGCAAGTCATTAGCCTCATCATCAGCGACTTGATTGGCCAAATCAAAAGCCAACCTTATATATTTCCAATCTTTCTCTCTAGCATTTTCATAAATTGTAAGCAACTCCATAATCAAATAGGGAACATAAGATTCTCTAAATGCCACCAACTCGCGGTCTTCCAGACTCTGGAACCAATTCAAAATGAGGCTGTTCATAAGTTTGGTTGTCTTGGCGAGTGCAGCCTCAACAGTTGATCCATCATATGTATTATTATCAGCTGTAAAGCTTCTCCATTGATCCAACAACCTCAACCCTTCCACAAAGTTCTCGTAGCTTGCCAACTCGAGTTTTGTGTTTTCACTAACTGCATCATACTCTTCTCCTGTAACCTGGAGATTGTAAGCAGAAACGAGACTCTTGAAGTTTTTGTCTTCTGCAAATCTCCTCAAACTGGTTAATTTACCATTTCTGAGGAATCGGCGAATGACTTCTGCCGTCGCGTTTATGGCATCTTCAAACATATTGTTATCATAAAGCCAGGCAACAGCACTACATAACTCCACATCATCTTCGCTCACTGCGTCCTCCAGGTCTTCGTCAGAGATCACAATTGTTCCACCATGCTTGTCGTAATGAGATGCAGTGCTATGCATTACCTTTTCAACAATCATCTTCAAGACATTGTCAAGTTTATCCTTTGCCACGTCACCTGCAAGAACCATTCCATCTTCATCCATCAAAGCAGCATTCCGTCTTGCTGCTTGTAAGTGCTTAGAACGTTCCTGCTTGTCTGTGACCGAAGAAAGTATCAACGAGTACACCTCTCTTGATTTGGTTTCGTTTGGTATAAATGACAAATACAACGGTATCAACTCGATTTGATCTGTTTTGGAAAACTTTGAGATATACAAGGTAATTAAATCACCCAATTGTCCTGGATTTTGTAGTGGTTTTACTAACGCAAGAAAAATTGCCAAATGGGTCAATACTCTAAAGATATTCTCATCAGCGTATTCGTCAACGGATCCGATTATAGACTCCACAGTGTTGATCATCACAGAACCTGATATGACTCTAATTGGATGTGTGCTTTCCTCTTGCGCCTTTGTTCCATTGGCTGCTGACACAACATCGAGAATTTCACTTATTGATCTCGCTTGTGGTGGAGGGATATGAATGTAATCGAATTTGCTTTTGCCTTCCTTTGTTAAAACATGATTCACAAGGAGTTTTTGGATCAACACATTCAAATATTCCTCGTATGAGGAGGAGGCACGGCTCAAGTTTTCACCAATATCACCTCCACTCAAATACGCCCAAATCAACCTCTCAGAGAGACTTAAATAAGGTTCTTGAGACAACTTGTAGAGGACTCTAATCCATGCAGACCTGTTTTGTTCTTTTTTCGGTCTGAAGTTGTCTCCCTCGTTACGGTCTTCTAGTGCTTCAACAAGAATCAATGCTGTTGTGAAATTCCCAGTGTTTTTAGCATAATCTATTGCTGCTCCTATCTGACCCAAAATTACAAATTTGTAAATGTTTGCAAAATCCTCTGAGTTCTTCTCATCGTCAGCAAGCTCGAATTTCCTTTTACTTCTCAATGGTGCGTCAGCATCCAAGTGTTGTACCAGTATCTTGTCGTTTTCACTGCCAAAGGAAAGCCCAGTGTGTAGTAACTTGTTGCTTGAACCCTTAACATCAGGTACAGTAGGCTCCACAGAATTTTCTTGCAACCAGTTCAAGATTGATTTCAATTCTTCGTCCTCGAGTTCATTGTCAGTCGCGGAAGAGCTCAACCGAATCGAGTACAACGCTTCAACAAGTCTCCAAAGTTTCGTTTCAAGATCCCAATACTCAAACTCTTCTGATGAAGGTGTCTCATCATTTATTTCTTGCAACTTAGCTTGGAATGCTCTTTGGGAAGTTATGTCACCAAACTGCTGCACGATTTCTAAGGCTGGATGTGTGTGATGCGAATTGGTCAAGTCATCAAAAGAGGAGTCGGTGAAAGCCCTTATTTTGGCTAATTGATTTTCCAAAACTTTTGCAAACTGGACCTTAATACTCTCTGATTCAGACTCAGATACCAAGCTTTTTAGTGAAAGGGGCATTGATGTGAAAAAGTAGAGCTAAATACCTTAGCGACTGGCAACAACAATTACAGTTGTTATGTGTGTGTATGTGTGTGTGTTTTTTTTTTCCTTTTTTCCTCTTTCCCTTTGTGGGTTTCCGTGTACTCAGAGGGAAGAAACAGCTCTGATCAGAGAGAGAGAGAAAGAGATAAAGCGTGGTCTTGTTTTATTCAACACATCCATTCTACCCCTGACATGGCGCCTCCAAGTTTATTTGACTCTATATTTGGCCGGGCAGGATATCAAAGGACACAGAACGATGTGCCCTCCAATAGCAACAATGCTATGCCTGGTGCATATCAACAAGACCAAGTTAGTGATCCACCCACAACTAGCCTACGTGAATCGTTTAAACTATTGTCAACCTACGTTAATGTGATTATTGCTAAACCAATTATCATTGCGCTTCTACTAATATTCCGAGTCTTAACTGCCGTCATCAATATCGTGTGCTTTAGAGATTTGACTAATGCGCCTTCCCCAAACGAGATAGTTGATCCTATTGATAAGGTTAACAAGTTTGTCAGAGACTTGGAGGACAGCATTCAGCCACTGATTGCCACGCAATACCCAAATCAGTTACCTCCATTCTTCCAAGGGAGCTACACCCAAGCGTTGTACATGGCCACCCAACGAGGCAAATTCCTTTTTGTATACTTGACTAACCCCCAGAATGAAGGCGCTTCCTTTATATTCAACGAGATTATAATGAATCAGGAATTTGTTAAGATCTTCAACAATGACATCATTATATGGGGCGGTGACTTGAAGAACCCGGAGGCTTATCAATTGGCAAACAGTTTAAATGTCACGAAGTTTCCATTTTTGGGGGTCTTGTGTTTGACTAGAATTACGAAAATGACTCCAGAAGGTCCGAAAAAGGATCCGGCAAAAATCTCATTAATCGCCAAAATTCAGGGTGGAAAAGTTAGTCCGCCAGAAGATCCCGATACTGTAATACGAAACAAGTTTGTGAAGAAAATTGCAAAATACGAACCCGAGTTGGTATTGATTCGTCAGGAGTTGCAAGACAAGTACATGAGTGAGGTATTGCGCAAGCAGCAAGAATATAACTACATGGCATCTATGCAACAAGATATGATGAAGAAGAATGCAAAGAAAAGAAAGGCGTTGGCAAAGGAGTATTTGATGTATAAAGCGCGCCAGTATGAACATTTGACGACCCCTCCTTCAAAAGAAGAGGCAAAGAATTATGCAAGAATCGTGTTGAAGTTCCCGGATTCCACTAGAGTGACGGCTTATTTCCCAAAAGGTTACAGAATAGAGGATGTGTTTGTATTTGTTGAAATTGTTCGACAGGGTTTGTTGAATCTGACTTCAACTTTGACAGAATCAGACGCAATCAGTAAATTTGATGACTTTAGAATTGAATTTAAGTTCAAGTTGGCTTCGCCGTTACCTCCTAGGACAGATTTGTCACTGAAAATGGATAAGCGGATTGAGGAAATCGATTTGGTCTATCCAAATGGGTTGCTATTAGTAGAAGATCTATGAATAGGTTATGTACAGTAAGAACGTCCATTAAACCGCATTCATTTTCTTGTAAGTTCTCTCCCCCTTTTGATCAAATAATTCAATTATTGAGAATTGTGCCTAGAAGTGAAGTTTCATCATTTTTATGGCGGATATCATGGGAAGTGTCCCTTTCTTATCCCTACATACCCGTCGGGTGCCTTTGATGCATCTAGCCAAACGGACAGTTGCTGGCCTCCTTCAATTCCCTGTTCGCTAATTGTGTTACCCCACCAGACAAGTTTATGCGAATTGTACTGCACGGTGAAGAATATGAGCAAGGAGCTAAAAGCAACTCCAGCCGACAAGGCGCTGGTTAGGATATAGTTGTATTTCTCCCACCACAACAAATAGTTTTTCTTTATCCAATACATGAAAAAGTACGACACATACAACCCGCCAGTGAAGTACAGAAGATTGTAAGGTGCATAGTCCAAGAAACCGCCAATCAATACACTAGGCTGAAAATATCTTGCCAATTTTATCGGACCTCTCTTTTTGAACCAAACACAGGGAAATACAAGTAACACTCCTAGCAAAAAGCACCACTTAAGAACCGGGTATAGTCCAGAAAATACCTTTTTAGGTCCAATCTCTCCATATTGTATGCTCGAATAGAAATATGTGTTTGCTCCAGGACAGCTCAATTTGTCCTTTTGATGTGCATCGCAAATGTCTGGTATATTTGCAAGTTGCCAGTTAGCAACTGTAAGTGAGACAATGATATTTATCAATGTGGATATCAATTGTCCCTTGAATATGGCTTTTGGGGGAATTTTTGCATAATGGGCAAGTTTTTGATCTGTGATGTAATTGCTAGCTTGACTGTCGATATTATATCCAAATGCTTTAAGAGTTATCAATGCTATTCCAGAATTTGGTATACTGTACCCCACAATCAACTCAACCAAGACATTGAGACCAAACGAGAATCCTGTTGTAGAAGCAATTGAAGTCAAAGGGATCAAAAACACAAAGTTTATCAATATAGTGAAAAAGATTCCCCATACTGGGGTTTCAGTTGGGTAAAACAAAACGGCGGCAACTGCAAATAACGTGCTAGTCACAATTATGGCAATAAACCACCAATCTGGCACATCTTCGTACTTTGACATCATTTTGCAATGCGGATCATCAGCGTACCTTCCATAGGGGCCATCGCTGTGTTTGGATTTAAATGCGTCGCTAAATGAAATCCACACGCTCATAAAGCTTGCCTTCATTGAGTCCCATTCAGTGACAAATTGATACAATATGGCGAATGGGTAAAGACAAAAATGAGCACCGTATAGAACCAAGTTTGCTGCTGAGAAATATGGAGGGCCAATTTGCTGGTACTTATCATCACTAAATTGACTTTTCTCATTCAATATCAGGTGCACGTCGTAAATTTCTGCCTTGTTGTTGAATAGTTTGTTTGAGTTTATAGGAAAGTAAGCAGTGAAATAATTATTTGAGTAGTAGACAATGACAATCACAAAAAACCCGATAATGCTCCCAATGTATCGGTTTACATACGTGTAGAATGGAATTGTCAAACAACCACCAGCGTCCAAAATATTCCAATCAAATGTGGGCCACGGATTGAGCCCTAGTCCTGTAATTGTACCCGTTATATTTACTAGATGTATCAGTGACGGATTAAACCAAGTTGGCCAGTTAAATGTTGACAAAGCTTTGAACAAATAGCTGGGTATCCAATTGTAAAAAAAGCTAACCACACCAACGACAACGAAAAAGCCAAATCGTGATATTCTCCAACCGTACACACTGTTGTTGGCATCTTCGTTCATTAGTGCCCGATTGAGTGCAATAGTTGGCAATATCGTGGGCCAAAGAGCTTTGCTTGGATATACACAAACTTTTTTCATAATCATGGCAAACCCAAAGCCCAAGAATTGAGTGGAGATAGTCAAAAGTACTTGAAACGTAACCGTAACCCACTTTAAGCCGTAAAATCTGTCTAATTTCATAACAAAAATATTATAAATCAGATATGGCACACCTGCCGAACACAGGTATATAATGGAACTCAACATCATCTCCTTGTAAGTCCAAGGGCCGGGATTAAGATCGAATGATATGCCCGCAATTGATATTCGCATGTTTGGGACAGTCTTTTCCCATAGCTTCCCGCAAGGAAGAAGTAGTATCTGTATCGTGTGAGAACTCAATGATATATTTGGCATTCTATGCACAAAAAAACTATTGATGATGGACCCTACAAGGGTCCAGAAGAAACCAATAAAATAACATCTAAACGTTTCAACGAAAATCTCTGTATCGTCTATTGGGTCAGTGATGGCTCTAATTTCCGGATATGGCGAATGGTAGTGGATTAATGTAGCCTCCAATCGACTCTGCAACGACCAATCTGAGATGTGCAAGTAGGTTTTGTTCTTGTTAAATTCGTGTGAAATATTCTCATCAGAGTTTATGCTTGATTTATCCTCTTCTTCCCCCTCGTGTTGTGGAATTAAATGTACGAGTCTCTCCAACAAGTGGTAATCTTCCTGCAAGAAATTGACATCATTTTTGTGCTCAACTAACGCGTTCCGCAAGATCTCTATCGCCTCGGATACATCCATGCGGTTGATAATTTCAATAATGTACTCTGCCCCTTCTGGCAATGCTTGTATGGGATAATCTCCACGACGGTACACTTCATCACTGATTATCCCTAAACGCAATAGTATTAATAAAATCTGTGATCTTGAAAGTGACCACTTTCTGTCTGAAGTACTTTCTACCTCAGGCTCGTGGAGATGCTGAAGCTCTATATTGTCTGGTTCTCTCATTTCCAGTTTGATAATTTTCCAACGCAAATAATCTCCAACGTGAAAGCTAACTTTCTTTTTGTTTTGTTTGGCAGATGATTTTGTGTTATCGAGGGGGGGGGGAGGGAATTTGCACTACTCAATCACTTTGCACAAATCAAGTTAAACTGGAAGGACCTTGTGCGTGGTGGAATCTTTACGATTCAAGAATGAATTCCATTAGATCGAAGTCAAGCTTTCTACATAGTTTGTTTGCTATAAATGCAATTAGACATCTATTTTCCGGCCCCCATGCTGTACTAGTCCCACACGTGAGCTCTCGTTTGGCATATTTGCATCAACTGCATCTTGGGTTGCGACACTCTCCTCCATCTCTGGATCTCTCAGAGACTTCTTAATTTCTTCACTAAGTTGAAGAACCTTCTTTATCTCTTCTTCGATTTCTGTAACCTTGATATTCAACTGCCTATTTATCAGTGTTAAATGTCTTTCACTGCCAGCCAAGAGGCGGCCCCAATGTTTCAACAAATTCTTTATTGCTCTCAAAGTTCCATTGGCTAATTTGCCAAACTTTTGCAACCTGTCAGCGCCATACTCTTCATCCAAAGAAGTTGGAAAGGGGTTCATTATGATGTAGTATAACGACATTATTCTAACGTAAATTTTCAGCTCCAACTCGTTACGGACTTCGATCCTCGTATCAGCTGAATCGAGCAGTAGATGCTGACGAAGGGTCTCATGAAAAGACCGTATCTCATCTTCACATTTGGTTTTCACATTTGTGTTTATACGAGCATAGCAAGCGGCTTCCTTTAGTATGAACACAAGGCGCGGTGGTGTTCCGTTGGGTAGTTGCCCATTCCAAAATGGAGGAAGAAGGGGTAGTACCTTTGTGTTATACAAGGTATCCCATTCGATCTTGTCATCCACCGGTAATGGTGTTGACTTTTTGGCAGATGAGTTGGTAGGAGTAACATCATGTCCCTTGTTGTTGAGTGAAGTGGTCCTTGGTTGTTCAATGCAAGAAAAGTTCGCTTTAAAAGACTTGTCTGACTTGGCAGCCTTGGTTGTCGCCTTCTGATTTCGCACTGTTGACCCTTTTGTGATGTGCACCATGGCATCTTCTTTATGAGACAGGTCAGGATGCTTTGAATATATGTCGGTTGTACTTGTTTTTGTGGTTGAGCTTTCGACTTCTGTACCTACCGTTGCTTCGACACCATCGGGTAATTTAACGTCTTGTACAAGGCAACTTTTGTATCCCAAATATTCAATTCTCAATTGGACAGAGATTGGAATCAAGCAATTGTATATCAATTCAAACTCGGTGCATTCTGGATACATGGAAACACCTGTACCTACACCAAAAAGTCGTTTCAAATGCATTGTAGTTTGGTAATATTGCATATTTGGAGCTTTGTCCAGAAGCAAATGGTGGCTAGTCAAATTCTTACAACCAAATATTCTGTGGACTGTTTTCCATTTTTGCAGCACAATGTCGCATCTTGAGGTTTTTCGCGACATATTTGTATGGGACACCACTGTTCAGCTTTAACTAATCGGGTCTTTGAATCGAGGATTAATCTATCAATTCACACGTAAATACAAATCGTCAACAGAGATCGATGGGGCACCTCAAATCGTAGCAGCACCCTGGCATTTCAATCCCGTGGTGAACCATTGCAGCATTTCTCGTAAACTGTAGAGACAACAGTGCGGTATCACACTTTTCGAAAGGAGCCTCGGCTGTTATGATGCTCACAATGTTGCAAGATTCTGCGTCATTTTATCCCTTGTGGGTTTTGGAACTCATTGCCTTTCTTCAATTACCAGGAACATCAAGAAATGAAGGCACCGCCCGTCGCCCGTTACACTTTCCCCGCGTTCATTTATGACTCAAAAGTAAAAAACCATATCCCCATCATCCACTTCCCAAATTCAAGGAGCCAATCAATTCCATCAACTCCATCTCCTCTTCCCACGCTCTCTCTTCTGCTTCCTGCATATCAAACCCGCTTCTCTCGTTTTCACTTAGTAACTCACGCTCGTCTTCAACTAGTCGATCAATATGTTCACTTTCTACATATTCACGTACTTGCTCCGCATATTCTCTTTCAACGTCCTGTTTATATTGTTTGTCAGAGATACCTTCTCGCTGCAACAGTAGCTTTTCATACCGATGTTGGTTTCTGACTTGGCGAATTCGGTTGTGTTTATTTCTAGGATTTGTTGTAGAGAATCTCCGAGCTTGCTCTTGGTTGGTTACGTGATGAAACTCCGAGGTTCTAGTTCTACTCGGCGTGGGTGAGGATGAAAGTGGATTGAGTCTGGCTTTACTTCGACTTTTTTGCATTTCGTTCACTTGTTCAGTTATGCTTGAAGATGGTGATGATAATAGCTCCATCAGGTACTCAGTGTCGTCACTCTTTGGGTCCATCTTATCGTGGCGTATTATCTTTTTGCTTTCTAAGTTCTGTCCGTCGGTTCAATTTTCTTTGAACTTTATGAAGAGATGCGCGTCGCGTTGGGAGGTGGGAGCGTTGAATTTCGTCACCAAGACTAGAGACTACGTACATGGAAATAGAGTTTGAAGTTGATGGCAAGATATTTCACCAGTTCTCAGAGAATGATGACCAGCTGGTTGAAGCTATTGCTGCAGATATAATCATGAATCACATGCAAGGTGTATTTGATTTTCAAGAATACGAAACAATCATTCGTCAAACTAGGGATATGTCCAACAAGTGCATGGAGGTCTCTCTCGAACTCATAGACGAGAATATTGGGCAACTCTATATAAAACATAATGGCAATAAGTGGAAGAGGGATAAGAAATTGGAACTAAGAGAGCCGGGGTTAATTTTTGTTTTACTAATTGACCCAAAGTTACACACCATTTCGGCTTACATATGCTTCAAAATGTGTCTCGATTCTGAAGGCGAGTTGGTATTGTACTTGTACGAGATACATGTAAGGAGCTTACTTCAGGGCAAAGGTCTTGGACAACTTTTGATTAACCAGTTTCACAAGGTAGCTGCGGACTTGGTTAAATCATCGAACCCCTTATACAAACTGCTAAGGGGAACAGCATTGACGGTATTTTCAGATAATGAGAGAGCGTTGCGCTGGTATGGAGGGATGGACTACAATTTGACAACTGACTCCCCAGTGGACAAAGTGTTGAGGCGGGGAAATGTTTTGAAACCCGATTATTATCTCCTAAAACGTGCAATAACAGCTTGACCTTGCAATTGAAATGGAATTATCGACGGGAAACTTGTTCAAGCACACTCTGTGTTACTAGAACGACCTAAAGGCATGCAAAACTGCCCATAGGGTATTACTTAATTGTCCTCCTCGGTTATTACCTCTTGGATTGCTCCTCTTGCCTTAAGCTAAGCTCGTACATCAGTATGTTCCAGTATAATACATCGTTGCTGGACTGATATGTAATGTGACTTACTTCTGCTGTGTTGGTAATATTCTGGAGTCAGAGTGTATACTTGGTGTGGGAGTAGGATAATATACAGAGTTTGTACAACTTTCTGGAGACGAAAATAAAGAGGCAAAAATATATTCTGCGGCCACCTTGTGATTAAGACATAGCCAACCGGAGGAGCCGGCACTGATGTGACTGCTGGAAAACCTGTTTCAATTCAGTTTAAGAGTCTTGTCATGTAAATGCCGTTGAAACGGCACGGGTCCTTAACCTTTGTTAGCGCGAAACGAAAGCGGCAAAAACGAAAATGAAAGATAAGCACAAAACCCATGAAACTAAATGTAACAGCGGAATCCACTTCCCGACAGTAACAACCAGATAATTATTTTCTTTTCACCCCACTTACAAGAGCATACATTTAATTACATGCCCCACTCCATAAATCGAAGCACTTCTTGTCTTGGCATTCACGATATATAATAATCATTAGCTTCGACTGTACTCTCTCGTTGAGACTGAAAAATTTGAGGAATAAATTATCTTCCAGAAGTGTCTGTTCATCTTGCATTCAAACTTAGCACGTTCATCCCACACAACTGAATGGAGAATACAACTGTCAAAGATTCATCTCCAAAGTATGGAGCTCCTCTATCCATTTTAATAGACCACTCACTCAACTCGCCGTCGCTTTGGTTTCTCATATTCACCATACTCACCACCTTGTACATATTTCTCACCAAACACAATGCCAAGTCAACAACTCAAAATAACGCCAACGCCTCCATTGACAGATCACTCCCACGGGGTAAATCGAAATTCTATGACAACTTTGATGCAAACTACAAAGTCCACCCCGTAGATCCCGAGTTCAAATGGGATTGCGTCAACGCTTTGAAATCATACCCATTCAAAAATGCAGCTTACAAGTTGACAATGTCTATTGCGTCGTTGCAACCACAAGATTGGTTGCTCATTGAACCCACTTATTTGAATCGTTTGGAGAATAAACACAA
This sequence comes from Lodderomyces theae, assembly GCF_024610275.1. Taxonomy (NCBI): domain Eukaryota; kingdom Fungi; phylum Ascomycota; class Pichiomycetes; order Serinales; family Debaryomycetaceae; genus Lodderomyces; species Lodderomyces theae. The sequence continues at coordinate 32,405 of NW_026261422.1, read as the reverse complement.
AATCATCAACAACTGTCATCCCGATTACCCACTGGGTAAAGATACGAGATCATCAACTATATTCATGACAGACGAAGCTTATGATGCTGTGGTTGAGTTTTACGAAATGGTTATGAACTATATGTGCGATAAGTATCCGATGTGTTTCAAACGTCAACTTGAGCTTGGTCAAGTGAAGAACTTGATTACAGGCAAATCTTACCCTTTAATAGGTCAGGGGGTCAATGGTGTTGTGTTGCAAGAGCATCTAGCTGAAAACATTGAAGAAGATTTCATCATTTTGCAACTTGATCCAACCAAAGCCCAAACTGAGCCCGATGATCCAACACTGGGTGAATATTTCTTTAAAGCTGGTATTTTTGCATTTGCTGCTGGGTTTGACCCACTAGAGCGGTTTAATAAACCATTGACATTTATTCATGAACGGATCCCCGGCTACACCACCAAATTGCGTCCATCAATGAATAAATTCTTCAGCCGGATTCAACCGCATCAATTTGTAACCAGATCCAACTGGTCATTACAAACTCATGACAAGTTTTACGTTGACGATAGTAACAAAGGACACAATTTGCCAGCTGATTATGTTCAACAACCCTTGGATTATGACCTGTTGGATTTCAACTCTCAAGTGCATTATCGTAGCGAGCGTCAAGTGTTGACCAGATTACCCAAGTCCAAGGCAATAGTTTTCACAATTAGAACTTATTTATTACCCTTGTCAAAGCTTAAAGCCGATGGAACTGAAGTCAGGCAACGATTAATTGGTGCTATAAAGGGTCTCCCTGAAGATATTTCTCGTTACAAGAGAGCTGAAGAATGGGGGCCCCCAATCATAAAGTACTTGGAAGAGGATTGATCCCAGTTTTTTTTTCTTATTTTTTTTTATTTTTTACAGAAGCTGTCTTAAATCATTCATATATTATTTTGCAGTACCTAGCACTTGATAATCTCTTCCTTAACATCTTGCCAAATCTCAATGTTCTTCTTTGCCCATTCAATTAATACTTGGTTGTAATACAACAAAATCTCGTACATCATTTTCAACTGTCTAATTTGAAACTGTTGTAAATTTTTGTCAACTTCATCGTATATAAATGACAAATCAGCAAGCATTATATCTTGGCATTTCTCTAAAACAGATATCTTATCTGTCAATTCATGAATTTTAGTTCTTCGCGTTTGCTGAGGATTTTGGTCAATTATTTCACTCACATATCTAGTCAACGTCTTGAACTTGAAAGAAGGAAGTTTGAATAATCCACCAGATGCTTGGCCCAGAGTGTTCCCATTACTTGGTCCAGTGGACATAGGGGTTCCATTGGGGGCTGACCTATGTGTTTTGCTATCAGCGCCAGTCAATTTGGAGGCGCCTGCACTACCGGTCAAGTCAAATTTCATTCCATCAACGCTGCTGGTAGTGTTGCTATGTTGATTCCTTATTGCATGTTCAACCGTACCGGCCTCCAGCTCAATTTTTAACAACTGGTTCAATTCTTTCTTTTTGTGTTTGACTTCATCATCCAACATGTGCTTCTGTGCCAACTTCCTCGACTGGTATTTGGTAATGTAATGCAACGTTTGTGTATATTGAACGGCCTCACCCAATGGTTCTGAAAATTGCGTTTCTAGATCCCCAATCAACGAATTCATAGCAACATACGATCGATCGAAACATTGTCCAATTCTGTCAAATATGAAATTTAGCTCATCATCGTTGTCGTTAGACTTGTACTTGCCAACGCCAATGTCATTTTTAGGGGTAGCAAGAGCGCCACCAGCGCCACCAGCGCCACCAGCACCGCCAGATTCGTCGCTTGTACCGCCATTGACTACTTCTCTACCTTCTTCATCACTTGGCAGCAGCAGCAGCAGCAGAAGAAGAAAAGCTTCGGAAAACATAAGGGAAAATGAATTGAAAACAGTCCCCAATTCAGCGTAGTCATTTGAAAGAGCCATGAAGTTGCTTGTAATCCTTTTATTCACTTCATCCAACCCTGATGTTTCAACAATATATTCGCTTTGCTTCTTCCTCTGTAGTGCTTCGGTAGTAGATTTATCAGGAGCAGGGTTGATTCCAGTAGCGTCTGCGGCTATAGTGCTGGCATTACTACTAATGCTATTACCAATCAACTTGTTTGTCTTTTTCGTGATTCTTTTCCCGTTGTCTTTGAAAAAACTGATGGTATTTTTACCTGACGAAGGGTTAGGCAAGTTGGCATAAATTGCATCTGTTTTCAAGCCGTTTTCTGGATTCAGTAAATATATTGATTTGGGCAACTGATTTTGAATCAAAGCAATTTCATCAGACCAATTGGCGTTGGGGTCAAGAAATTTATGGAAGAACTCAAGACTTCGAATCTGCTTGATTTCAAGACAGTTGTTGAGGAAATTGGATAGTAATCGTTTGCGATGTTCGACTAATTTGTTCTTGGCTAAATGATTTGAGTTGATGTACGAGTATGGTGATGAAGTTGGGCTCGATAGATTGTGAGTCGTTGAAGTGGTGGAGTGTATATCACTTGTGTTGGTGTTGCCATTAGCTGATGGGGAAGTATTGCTTGAGGAGGTTGGTACTCCTACGTGGTCACCACCGACATTGACACTGACACCGCCACCACCACCTCCTCCTCCTCCTCCTCCTGCTCCACTGGGACCTGTTGACCGATCATGGGGGCTGAAACTAGAAATGCCACCCGTTACGCCAATGTTTGATCCGAATCCGATACTTCCTTGTCCCACAAAGCCATTGAAAACTGAGAAATCAAAATAGTTTTTAGGTGGAATTGGTGGTATGATAACCAAGGGGAAAATCTTAGTCAATACGTCTCTCAAACTTTCAAAATCACTGTACCTGCGTCTTGTCAATACCTCGTCATTCTTCGCATCAATGTTGACAAGTTTAATGGTGTAGGCAATATACTTTTTCAGGGAGTTATTCATACCCTCATTCGAGTTGCCGGCTTCAGTGATTTGTACCTTGACTCGAACCTTAGGTTTCAACAATTTGGTGACTCTACTTTCAAAATTGATATTAACAGCATTGAAGGATTCGGTGATTTTACTTGACTTATCCAGCTTAGATGTTTTGTATAGTAGCATTGATTCGTCTACATCATCCAGTGGGTTAACCTCTTCGTTGGACTGTTGCTGACTATTATTCAAATGCAAATGGCTAAAGCTGCTTAGTCCTTGATGATGCAGGAATGGGTTATTGTCTTCCTCGTCATGAAAAGACGTCTGCGAAGCATTTTGGTCTTTGATGTGTGGTGAATCAGTTTCTGTGTAATTGGGCTGATTGTTGGAGGAGTCTTTTGAAGTTGGACCATCTTGTGGTAGCTTTGGAGACACTGACATGTTGGCAAAGAAGTTTGTATCTTTGTATGTATGTATGTGTGTGTGTGTGTGTGTATGTGTACAATTGCAGTCAGCCTCTCTTGAATTGATAATGACTCCACAGATACATTGCACACGCAAGGGAGAAGAAAAAAAAAATAATAATATTGCAAGGAGAGCACTCCGCAAAACATGTACAAAAGAAAGCCACCAGTTTTGATAATTCAATTTCGACGCTGCAATAGGTCAACCAGGAAAGCCTAAGTCTTTCAATACTGTCGTTGCTTTCCAATAGGTAAATCACGTGAAAATAAAGTGACCTACTGGACAGTCAATTGAGATAATTAGCTTAGCATTCATGTTTCGCACTAAGATAGGCTTATCCGAACCTTGAGGACAACACGACCTTTTGGTCTTTTACTGTGAAAAGAAGTATTTACAGTCAAGATTAGTTTTTGAGTACCGTAAATATGAGACTTATTGATGAAATGACTGCTTCACACATTCATATATTCTGAGGTTGCTAGTAATTTGATAAACCGGTTTTGCATGTATGATGGTGCAGAGGTGTTTAGTGTGGGTTTCACCTTTAACTTTGTGAAGTCGTGCATTTGTGACAAGTGGGCCAACTAACACACACACACTCACTCACTCACTCACTCACACTCACTCACCCAAACACACACACACACTTGCAACCAAATTGTAACTCGAATTCAGTAGTGCCTTTTTTTTTTTCCTTAATATATCGGATGTAGTAGTAAACACACGTGACCAATTTATTTATACTACTCTGAATCTTTTATTGAACAAAACGAAAACTTGTTGATATTGATATAGACAATGTGTGTGTATGCTTACAAACCTCCTTATGCACTAGCAATAACAACAGCAACGATGGGAATGAGAGATCCATTCTTGAGAGTTGCAAGTTGTTGTTTTTTTTTTTTTATGGGTCGTTCGTTGACCGTTTTTTGGTGTTTACGTGTGGACTTAGACTGACAAGCCTATCGATTCCTACAGACAAAGTGCGTCAGTGTATTATTTGCAACGTGTACACTTCTTTGTCGCTGCGTACGTCTACAGCACACTGAGATGGTTTCTTGCAAGTAAGGGGGAATATATACATAACATATGTTTTCTTGTTGTCTCTTTGCTTTGCGTGATAGAATTGCGTCATTCTAAAATAGACAAAAATGTATCCCGCGATAATATTATACGACACACAGCCAATTATTTTCATTCCATTTTCATTATTCATAATCTTTCTAACTTTTATCGTAGGTTTATAATTATAGACGACTTATAAAAAATCAAAACGGAATAGTGTTGGGGGAGAAGTGAGGTGTAGGGGGGTGTAAACTGAGTACTAATCGATTGTTGATTGTAGGAGAGAGAAGGAAAGTACTGGGGTAGGGGGTGCACATGCATATATTATATTGTACTGTATTGTTGTTGACGTGTGTGACGCGTATGACGTATCTATCTATGTACATATATACAAATGTTTGGGTATGTTTGTATGGGGTGTATGTTGTTTACAATATTGTTTGTGGAGGTCTAGACCTGTCTTTTGGATCGATCTATTTTTTATTTTCTTTGTTTTCTTTGTTTTCTTTTTTTCCTTTTTTTTTTTTTTATTTTTCTTATTCTGCTTATTTGTTTATGATTGAGTGTGCTGGATTATTTTTATTTGTTTCAACCACGCTAACTTTTCCAAAACTTAGAGAAGGCTAGAGAGTATTGTTACTATTGGTGGAGAGTAACTTTGTTAAGATTTACAATGGCGNTTCCAAAACTTAGAGAAGGTTAGAGAGTATTGTTACTATTGGTGGAGAGTAACTTTGTTAAGATTTACAATGGCGGAATCCGAGTTAGGGTTTAGATTTGCAAGAGTATTTTGTTTGCGTTTGTAGTGATGTTTGATGAACACGTTGTGCCAAAAATATGTGTAAATATGTCATGATGTCATGATGTCATGAAGTATTCTCCTTTCTCTTTCTTTCTCTCTCTTTAAGCTGGTTGTCAAAAATAAGAAATAAGAAATAAAAAAATAACATATATATAATTACTGCATACAGTTAATTGTGATAATAATAATCATTAGCCCATTTAGTGTTTAGTTAACTTAACTATTACTAACTGAATAACTGATAGTAACTGAATGACTCTCTCTCTTGAATAAAGTGAAAGTAAAGTAAAGTAAAAATAAAAAATAAAAAATAAAAAATTAAAAATTAAAAATTCAACTTAATTTTCTTTCAAAAACTTTTTTCTGACAAACTTTAAATCCTTTCATACCATCTAACGTATACACCACATATCATTATCATTATCATTTTCTTCTTCTTCTTCTTCTTCATTAACCAAGGATCAACAGAGATAATATACACCTTACTTTCAAAAACAAATAGTTCTTCTTTCCATACACACAGCAAGAGAGACCAATACCAATACACTGCTCAGACCCACCTTTTTCACAAGAACCAAAATAAATAAATTACAGTAAATATTCAGCTGACACATACTCACCACACTAACCCACTTCAGTCGTAAATAACTAGACTACACATACGCATACACACACACATACGCACACACACTTGCAGCTACAACACATTCACATATTATGGCAACAACTGCATCTGTTTCGAGTCCGAACGGATTCAATCATACAAACAACACCAATAATAGTGGTGTTCACGGTACCGAAAATGGATCTAGTCATTGCATAAGGGCATCATCATCTCAATCACCACTTGCAACGCCCACAGCTACACCACCACCGCATCCATCTACTAATCCACAACTGCCACAGTCACAACAAAGTAATAATCACGGTCTACAGCGACAGCTCCTGCAACTGCAACTGCAACTTCAACTGTCCAGCCAAAACTCAACTCCTAAATTTTCTCACACCAAAAGTCCCATGACCTTGCCATCGCTTCCTCGTGCACTGCCACAACTCAACGAAAATTCCAACACAAAGGAAAACGCCAGCACTCCAAGGACTTTATATATACAACCTCAACAATCTAACTCATTACCGTTAAACAACAACCAGTTCACTCCCGGTACTTCATTCAACAACAACAACAAAAGTAACCACATCTATTTACAGCCAAATAGTCCACATCGTTCAAGCCCTGTTAGTAATACCATCTCCACCCCTAGATCAGGCTCATTGCTGGGTCCGTCAACCCCTTCTTTCAAGTTAAACTCACCCTCTCCAACTACATCCACATTTGCCACCAGTTTTCCACCCACAATTTCCGAACAATCAGCAGCCAACTTGACTCTTCAGGACTACGACTTCATTTTCGATGTTCGTCCATTCAATTTGTTTTGCAAAAGCAGAATCACCAAAGCCACCAACTTGTGTCTACCAACAACTTTATTGAAGCGTAATTCGAAAAGCTTGACTGACTTGATTAATATGGTGGACTTGTCATCGGAAATGAAAGACATATTCATACAACATTTACAGACTGAGGATGTGCATGAATCTAGGAAACTTTCGATTTTGATTTATGATCAATGCTCGTCCCATGAGGCAATCACTTTCCCCTTGTATCAGACGATTTCCAAATTTGAAAAATATCATGAGAAATTCAACATTTATTATCTCAATGGTGGATTTGCTGGTGTGTTGACTCAGAACAATGGTGTTGTTGACATTGGTCCACTTAGGTCAGATGGCGAAAGTGGTGCTGCTTCAAATGGACATCGTAAAACCAAAAGTTTATCAGGATTTACATTACCATCAGCAACAAATTTCAAAACTAAATTTGTCCAATCTATCAAAAAGAATAACGACTATGACGTGAAGAAGGGGTCCGATCCAAATAAAGAGTTTTTCAGTGATTTGTCCAGTAACGGATCGGCTAACTTCACAAGTGGTGACAACAACTCCAGAGCTGACCCATCTTACAAGTACAAGTTGAGGGATATCCCCAGTGACTTGGCACTTCCCAAGTGGCTACAATTTATGAGACAAGGTTCGAATGAGGAAAGTGTACAGTACATGATTTCAAAATTTGAGAAGGTTGAAGAAATCGAAAAGAGTCGATTGAATAAAATGGCGTCAAATTTCAAGTCGCCTCACACCTCCAACATACAGGGCCAAGACAAGATATTTTCTCCTTGTTGTCCCGATTGTTCAACGATTGATTTTCAATTGCCACAAGGGATTGAGTTTGGCTACAAGAATAGGTTCAATAATGTGTGGCCGTATGAACATTCAAGAGTAAAGTTGGGTCAAGTGAAGAAAGAACCTGAAACAGTAGATGAAAAAGACAAAATTGGACAGAATGGTGTGGAAAAGCAGAACTTTGATGACAATCAGTATAGCCAATACCACCCCCACCACCCTCACCACCATCATGATCATCATCATCATCATCATCGGCCCATCCCACAAGATGACTATTTCAATGGAAACTACATCAACACAAGCAAATTAATCAGTAACAATCTCACCTACATTGCCACCCAAAACCCCTTGTCGTCAACAATTGACGATTTTTGGTCCACTATTGAGTTGGAAGACGTTCAAGTTATTATCAACTTGGAAGCCAAGCCGATCGAATATTTCAACCACCCAAGCATCAAATCCATTGAAGTTGTTGATACCCCATACCCTGACTTCAAACTTCGTTTAATCAATAATCGAATTTATCACTTCCACTACTTATCCTGGCCAGATTTTGGAGTTCCGCATTCGTTCCAGTCGATTTTAAACATGATCAAGTACAAGAATCAACTAACTTTGGGTAAGCAGTTGAACAACAAGCTTTTGGTTCATTGTACTGCTGGATGTGGAAGAACTGGAGTGTTTATTACTTTAGATTCATTGATTCAAGCATGGAAGAATCTGAGGACCAAGGTTATGGACCTGGATATCGACTTGGTTTACAAATTGGTTCAACATCAAAGAAGACAGAGGGTCGGCATGGTTCAAAACTTGGACCAATTTATTATCATTTATGAAATTTTCATTGAGTATTTAATTAACAATCAATAAGCAGAGACAGAGAGAGAGAGAGACAGAGAGAGAGTCAAAAAAATAGACAAGTAATAATATACATTTAGAGAATGAGTTTCGTTGTACAGGTAGATTTGCCTGCCTTTCTTGTAAGCATTATAAATCTATATAGATAAAAGTGCATTCACTATGAGGTATATTATGGAAATCCACGCTGGTATCATAACGACACTCCCATTGGAAACGCTGCTAGCACTCGGTTCAGCACTCGTTCCATTGACGGATGTAGAAGCAGATGTGTTTATCGATTCTAGCGCACTTGTCCTCATGGCAGGTGGGTCCCCACCAGCAAATGTCTTTGCGATATTTTCACCAGCCATATCGGCAGGTTGGTACATTTTCTCCTGTATTACATGGTATACTTCAGCTTGGCCATATAGCGGAGCAACAATAGCAGATGTGATTGATGCGATTAGCAATGTGAGTATGGCGATTCTTGAAGATGGTCTCATTTGATGTAGTCTTTGTATTAAATAATGAAAGTGAAAACTCTCAAATAGCCAATCTTGAGAAAACTTTGTTGTGGTATTTATACATCATCCTCTCCTAGTTAACAAACGGTGTACTCCTTTAGTGTCGCTAACTTCCACTGGTTAGCCCCCTTCATTTGTTTGTTTGTTTGTATGTTTGTTTGTTTGTATGTTTGAGTGTATGACACACAACTGTCGGTGTTTTGTTATTGTTTTTTTTCATGACTAAATCACATTAACTCCGTATCCACATTGGGTGCGAAATACGAGAAAGCCAAAAAAAAAAAGGAAAGGAAAAAGAATAGAGTTAAAAGCCGTTCAATGCATGTAATATGATCGGGAATCGCCACGAAAGGGGAAACCCCGACCCAAACTGCAATGTGTGCTCAGAAGTGACACACGTGTGGAACTAATGACAGTCCGTTGGGAGTCAACTTATTCATGTAGAGTAATCTACAATAGTACATTAAAGAATTTGTGTGTTATTCAAAGCAGACTATAACAAGAGACAAGCCAAGTAACAAGCAGCTAACGGTACGACAACCACTGGCGCATCTCCTTTGGAGGTTGAACTTGACGGCAAATTAGTCGACATAGTAGTGGTAGATGTGGAATTGAGTGACCCAGTGCTGGATGGACCATTCAAAGGTGTCACATTCGAGTAAGGATCAAATCCAATCGTTCTAGCAGCAGGCTCATTCGGGTACCCGCCTTGCATTTCAGCATTGATGACTGACTGGTGGGAGAATTTGACGAAAAGTGCGAAAATTGTAATTGGCAACATAATTGATCTAGTTAGTTAGTACTTCAAACGGAGGGCAAGAGATGCTATGAAGGTGCGATCCCGAGCCTAATTTATAGCCATGCGAGTAACGTCAAACTGAAAATCGCATTGGACGAAGTGGTACCCTTAGCTCCATTCGCATTATCGTACTTCGTGCCCAATTCGTTAGTAACGGTGTTTTTTTGTTTTTTTGTATTTTTTTTCTTCCATTCTGGCAAAAAAAAGTCACGACACGGCTTTAACAAATGTGTTGCAAGAATTAAATTTAGGGTGCGGAATTGGCTACACACAAAACGCGGAATTCAACTCCCAAAATGGGAGTACTTATTTCCGTGAATGCCGGCGAAAACTTTTTTTGCCTGAATATTCAGCTAGTGGTGACTAGTCTTTCTTTCTTTTTTTTTTTGAAAGTCCGTGTGACTCCAGTCTCGGCATACCAGTTGCATCGGGGTTTGAATTGTCGGTATGAATCAACTAATCTATTCTGTAATCTGCCATCTGGTGCCTGTCAGTGTTTTCCGCCAAAGTTCTAACCACAGTGTGTGTACTTCAAATTCCTCTTTTGCAATCAAAATCTAGCGAGCATCCTCGTCCAAGAATGAATCTTGCCATTTCGGCTAATACACACTAGATTGTAGTAGATTGAAAAGTGCCCCGGCTTTAATCAAACATACAAGCTTTGTATGCAATCTGGTTTTGTTATATCTATGCTTGATTTGTTTCTTTCTTTGGCCCTTGACTGAAATTTCTGGCCAACCCATTTCATCTTGTAAAACAGTCGTATCCACCAAAGTGTATATTCCTTGTGAGTGTGGTATTGCCAATTTAGTGTGATGAGAGTAGAGCTGGCGATACACGTGTCGTTTTCATTCTTGACAAACTTGATTAATGTCGATACCAATGGATGCTAGTACCGGTTTTATGCTTGAGCAAAGCCATGAGTAGACCTAGTTTCCGATTTCATACCAGTCGCAAGACCTATTCTGGTTACTGATATCCCATTTTCTGCATTTACTCCCTTTGCATATCGTGACACGTGTAACAAACCCCCTTTCAGAAATAAATAAAATTAAGTATGAGAGAAGCGAACAGAGAAAAAAAAAAAAAAAAAAAAAAAAAAAAAAAAAAAAAAAAAATTTTTTTTTTTTTTTTTTTTTTTTTTTCACTTTCCTACCCACCCGACACTTTTTCATTTTCTGTCAGTTTGCATATTCAGACACACAACTTGTAGTACCAACATNTTTTCATCGTATTTTGACGTTTGAAACTGCACTTGTACCTGCATTGGGTTGCAATTATAGCTAACTATCAGGGACATACACACATATCATATTGCAGAGATGCCAGAATCGATACCAATGAATGAGATATCAGAGTCCCCTCAAGTATATGATGACTCTGAACAACAACAACCCAAATATCAGCCTCGGGACGACGTCATCACAACAGAACCCAAAGGTATGGATGAGAAAGACCCATTCAAACTACAGCTGGAGTACCCTTCAGGAACTGCAAATCCTGAGAATTTGAATCGCCAAAAGACCAATGCATCAATGTCGTCGTCAACATCTTCCTCGAGTTCTGGCTCCGATTTCTCTGGGCATAGCGGGTACCACCGAGAACACAACGAATGTACTGAGTTCTGCATCGAGTTCTTTACTTGCTTTGGAGTTGTGGATTGTTGTCCTAAGAATGGTGAGGGATGTGTTACATCCTGTGCAACTTGGCTCGGAAATCTCATATTCTCTTGCTGCAAGTGCTAAATTTAGACTTTTATAAAATTCATGAAGCTGGCATGATACCCAAAAGGATGGTTTATAGACGTGTGCAAATACATTCACATTTTTACTTGTTGTTGTAGTGATTGGGATGGCGTGGCAACTCAAGTTTGTGTAAACATAACCGATGTCAATGCTATTATTTGAAACCGGGTAGCTATTGCGGTGTATGTGACAACAATGTGATTGCATTTAAGATGTGTGTCTATGTGTGTGTGAATTAAGAAATCAGCATAGTAACCACACCTGATATTTGGTGGCAGAAAAAAAAAAAAAGAGGAATTCTTGCAACCAAAATGCAACTTAAAATTTCAACCACCGGAGGGAGTAGTAGCTATAGTGGGCTCTCTGAAATGCAAGTAAAGAAGGCCCATACATCCCAAAGGTCAGTCACTGCACCTAATATACCCAGGAGAAGTCATACGCCACTCACAAATGAAAAAGGTAAAACAAAGTTGGTCAAAGTCAATCCATATAAAATTGCACGGGCAGCTTCCTTCAATGTCTTTATGGAGTACGGAACAGCTTCTGCTAGTGCTGCTCTAGGTCTGGATTCTATTGGTGAGGGCCCTCGAAATAAGTCTTTTGGAACTACTCCTATTGATCAGCCCCAACCAAAAGAGAAGAACAACCCTTCTGGATGTGATGGCAACCCAGTTCATGCTCCTACTACTGCTACTAACCAAAGTCATGCCAACTTTTCCAATATCTACGGATCATATACAGAGGAAATAGAGCCTTCGTTTACACCAGAGGGTGAACTCCAGGAGACCAAGCAGATCCAATCCACACAACACAAAGTTCGAGAATCTCAGTCAGCTAAACTACCGGCAATTGAGAAATATTTGCCACGAAAAGAGGTTGGATATGAAGCAAAAAATAGCAGTGAAGTGAAGCAAGTTGAAGTTCTCGAGCTTGGTACAGACGCAAATCAGCCCCGAGTCCTGAAAATTGCAACCGAGCCTACATTGGAGAAAAAAAAGAGGGGAGGTTATGCGGGAGGTTACGCGGGAGCTATTAATTGTGATAGCGATAAGTCAAGTGTATCGTTATTCAATACTGATTCTGAGTTTGTTCCTAATTTCCATTTTGATCAAAGCGACAAGCAAGTTGAAAAGCGTGATGCTACAGTAATTTACACCAAGAAATCTGACACTGCACCCACGAATGGACAAATTCAAGGAAACGAGCTTGTTTATCACTCGAGTGCAAATTCTCCTTTCTCAGATAGTACAAATAGGACAGGAACTGGTGTAAAGTCAAAATTTGGAAGCGATTTGATTAGTCTAAACAAGGTCGGTCAAGATGATATTGAAAGTGCGCCTTCTTCGGATAAGAGGTTGTCTGTTTTGAAAAACTTTGATACATCTCTTACTAGTGGTGATCTTGCCAACGAGAAGGAGACTAAGCAGAAAACATCCCCAAGCAAAAATTTCAAGAGCACCACATTCTCTTGGTGGAAAGCAGGGATAGTTATATCTGTGGCTGTGTTTATCGGTGCCGTTTTAGTGGGACTTGTCATTGCCCTTCTTATTCTATCTCTTGGAACTCAGGACTCCGTTAATCATTATTTTAATGACGGAAAAAACACCCACCATTTGAGGGAGTTGGTTACCAAGTACTTACTGCAAGAGGATTCTTTTGATGTCCTAACAAATTCTGTTGATGGACTAAGTCTCGAGGTTAAAAGTGACAACGAGGTAACCGATTTGATGAAAGGTGTCACGAACGTCATGTTTCATGGCATTGCCTATTCCCCCAATAATGCCATGGAGCCATATTGTGGGTTCAGTAAACGGGATGCCATGTTGGACTTGGCAAAATTATCGACTGTGACAACACGTATCAGAACATATGGAATGCAATGCGACCAAGCTGAGTTGATATTAGAGGCGATTGAGCGTATGGATCTAAACATGACCGTTGCGATGGGTGTCTGGATCGGCAAGAATGACACAATCAATCGGCAACAGATGGATTTAATGAAGAAAGTTGTTACCAGGCTTCCAGATCCTGCCAGGTACATCAACTCGATATTCATTGGAAACGAAGTGCTATTTAGGAAGGATAAGTCTAAGACGGAGTTGATTAACTATATTCAAGATGCAAAGAGGTTTTTACAGGTTATGAAGATCAACGATATTCCTGTTGGTACATCAGAGATAGGTTCCCTTATTGATTCGGACTTGCTAAAAAACTGTGATGTAGTTGGTGCAAATATACAACCCTTTTTTGGAGGTGTACCTGTTGAAGATGCCACTCATTGGGTTTTGCGTTTCCTTGATCTTCAAATATTACCCTACAATGAAAACATTGGCACCCCCATCGTTATCACAGAGGTTGGATGGCCAAGCGGGGGCGGTCGCTACCGTTATGCACAAGCAGGATTGGTAAGTTTGAAAGTCTTCCTTAGTTGTTTTCTATGCACAATGAGAGAGTTGCCAGTTGAGTATTACTTCTTTGAAGCATATGATGAGCCTTGGAAAGAAGTATTTTGGACACCCGGACAAAAATGGGAGACTCAGTGGGGAATCTTCAACGCTGACCGACTGAATAAATTCACACTACAGAATATAGGTTGTATATAAGGCTAATCAAGCAAGGTTTAAGTAATACGTGATGGTGGACTATGCAGGTTGACTTTTATTCCTCTGTGTTGTTTTTAACAAACATGCCACCTTCTTCTAGTGCTCCAACTTTACATAGATATTTTGCCGTGTCAGAATAAATTCAAAATATCCGTAGCCTTAACGACATCAACATCCACTGGGTAACAAAAAATTTAGGAACAAATGGATGCAAAAAAAAACTTACACATCAATATAAATTGCAATAACTTTACGTAAGTAAATCACAGAGCCCCGATATAACAACAGTATACTTTTACTAACTTGATGTGTCTTTTAACGTCCGTTTGGCTGCATTGATAACTATCCAATTTCCAGCATTTCAAGTTGATGAAAAAGCTTCTAAAAATTGGCTTAATCAACAATCCCAATAAATTCTTCTGAAGAAAAGAGCACTTTGGCTCAGTTGGCAACTTGTCCGAGTGGTTAAGGAGAAAGACTTGAATTAACTCAAGGTATCTTTTGGGCTCTGCCCGCGTAGGTTCGAGTCCTGCAGTTGTCGTTAAATTTTTTTTATTTTTTCTTTATTCCTTTTTTGCAGCTCCACGCTCAATCTTTTCTTTTTCACACACAGAGGAAGCCTACTAAATCTACAAAGTGCAATATTATATATCGTTAATCATAAAATGTTACTCAAGTTTGTCTCACTACACTATTGTCTCCCTTCTTCTTCCTCACGCAAATCTTTCAACCGATTATCAATAATCGCATCAACATCTTCTTCAGAGTCCGTTGAGTTTCTTTTCTTCCTAAGCCCAAAAGTTTTAGAAAGTGACCAGCTTCTGCCTTCTCTTGTTTTGATCCTGACTCTTTTCCCACTAGGTAGAATCTCATAGCCGTCAGCATCAACTAAATCGTATGGTTGGTTATCATGAGAGTAGAGTCCAACACCGTCACCATTTGCAGGGAGTTCGTGATCCATTGGATTAGTTCCCGCTCTTTTTCTGCTGAGTGCTGATTGATTATTTGAACCATTGTCGTCTTCGTTGTCCGGTAATTCAATGGGTTTTCTCGCACTAAAGTCCACATTGATGCCAATATTTTTCAATATCTTGAAAAGCAGAGTCTTTGTGGTCGATGGATCACGAGGGAAAGTCCATCCTTGAAACAACTCTTTGTATGAAGATTGTTCAAACAATTTTCTCCACTTCATATCCTTCTCATACACCTGAAAGATTTGATCATCACTAGGATTGAACATAAAGGTGAACACCTTGATCAAAATATCAAAGAACAATGGCACCATCACAATGAGTAGCAACGCCGCCCACCAGCTTTGATCCAAACCCCACGTGATAAGTCCATAGGATACATAAAAGATGGTGGATGCCTTCAGTCTATAGAGGAACATAATCAAAACGTTCCATACAGCAAATCCGCCAACTGAAATGATAAATGATGCAAATGCGAGCCACTGTCTATTTTGCATCTCAATCAAAGTACATTTGGCATTGATGATAATCACCAAAGCCGCAAATACTAAAGAGCCCAACGCAAACGTAGTGTTGTCTCTCAAACTTGTGAACCCCCAAATGTACAATGCCAAAAATTCCACCCCAACACTTTGAAGCGTCGCTAAAATCATCCAAGAAAGAAACACCCGAAGATTGAATGCTTGGTACAAGCGTCCCTTTGCGTAAAGCTCAGGTACAGCAATCAACGTGGACGGTTTCAAATCTTTGTCAAACATTCCAATACAGAGCACAGGCAATGAAGTGAACAAGGTATTAAACATGGAAAGCGACCAACTCTCATACATAGATGACCCAGAAAATAGCGTGTTGCGTTGATATATGCACTGAGTCAAGTAGAATAAAAGCTCCTTGTAAAACGTGCACAATACAAACTTCGAAGTCCTGACATAATTGTACCGCCCATTAACCAACAAAAGCTTGATCAAAAACCGAAATTGGGCAATGGCATAATCAGCAGATCTAGCCGCCTGCAAGCCTTCTTTTCCAGTTATTCCAACACCAATATCTGCACTTTGGATCATTGCAATGTCATTAGCCCCATCTCCAATTGCCAAAGTGACCGCTTTTTTTCTCAATGACCGAACAGAGCTGACCATATTTGCTTTCTGACTCGGCGAAGCTCTGCAACATATTGTTGAATCTACCTCCACACAAAGCTCAAAAAACTGAGACAGTAACTGAGAGTCGTTTTCAATCTCGCCCAATGTACCACCATCGATGACTAGCACACTGTGGGCAATACCTCCACCTTGTATATCTCTCAATAGCGACGCTATCTTATCTGAAACCGCATGCTTTCCCTCGTCGATAGACAAGATCGTCACTGTGGAATAGTCTTTAATGAGACGACACGAGTACCCAATGTTGATAGCAGTTTCTCGCTTGTCTCCTGTTAGCATCCACAATTTGATACCTGCTCTTCGAAGTTTTACAATTGCTTCACTAACTCCATCTTGAAGTTTGTCTTCTATTGCAGTAGCACCCAACAATTCCAAGTCAAATTCAATCTTGCCCCCAACATCCTCAACCAACTGGGCTCGGTCCTTTAAAGAGGTTTTGGCTTCAGCGTACTCATTATGCCATTCCTCAAAATCTTGTTCAGTCAACCACTTGAAGGAGTAAAGCAACGTACGCAACCCTTCGATTGAAAATTCCTCCACATGCTCCAATGTTTTTTCAATGACAAATTCATCATTGAGTACAAGTTTGTCATTAGGAATGGATTGGTGAGTTTCAAGCAATTTTGACAGCGGTTCTTCATTGACGACTGCAGCGTTTTCATCATCATCATCATCACCATCATCATCATCTACGCTATACTTTTGGGCTTGTTGAAGATGCAAGGACATTCTCGCTTGATTCGCAATACTAGCAACCTCTTCATCCTGTTCTTCTTCAAGCCCCATCAATGCGTTGTCAATAGTATTCATCCTTCGCTCACTCAAATTCAAACTTTGTCGCAAAGAAAACCCGGATTTTCTTGATTC
Organism: Lodderomyces theae; assembly: GCF_024610275.1. Taxonomy (NCBI): domain Eukaryota; kingdom Fungi; phylum Ascomycota; class Pichiomycetes; order Serinales; family Debaryomycetaceae; genus Lodderomyces; species Lodderomyces theae. Next base: position 15,404 of record NW_026261422.1, on the reverse strand, counting down.
AAAATCTTGTGAAAACCTTGATTGCAATACCGCGTCTGCTTCCTGCATTTTTCTCTCTGTTGATTGCGTGGAGATCTCCTTTGCTTTTTCCTTTGCAAGTGTAGAGTTCTTCAAATGCTCCAAAATGACATTATCTGCCCCTTTACAAACGAGTGCAATACGACCATCTGGGAACTTCACCACTACCGACATTCTCTTTCTTGCTGACGAAAACTCAATGACATCCAAAACCTGATATTCCTCTACAACAGGGTCACTATCAAAACCTTCGGGATAGGTTCTAATTTGCAATTTTTCAGATTGGCGGTCAAAGATCACGTACCCCAAATCCCTGGCGGCTTGGACCAAGGCTATTTCATCAGGAGATGTTGCTTGATATGTGAGTGTTGCATCATCATCATCCGCATCATGCGAAATATCCTCCAATGACGAGTAAGACTCACTAACTTTAAATTTCTTATGATTCTTCTTGACAGGAGAACATGTATTGCACAATGCTAGCGATAATAAGAAAAATTTCGCCTTGCGAGAAAATATGGTCTGAGGATGCAATTGCAAATGCCTGATTAGTTGCAACGTATTCAATGTGTCTTGAACTTTATGTGGCTGCGCTGTTGATACCCACGTCTTTGCGCTTAATCCTGACTGCCTGATATCCGTACTTTCACGTGCAATTGACGTGGTGCTAAACCTATTTGTGTTATTAGCGCCATTGGTAACGTTCAGGACTGGCTGTCTTGGAAGATGCACGCTTTGTCTCTGTACCAAGTTGACAACCTCTTGCTCTCCCGGATTTTCGCGCTCGTTAAGCATAAGATCAAGATCATGTAGCCAACTCACACCACACACACTTAGCTTTCTAAATATCATCTTGTTGTCTGTAAGAGTGCCTGTTTTGTCGCTGAAGATATAAGATACTTGACCCAATTCCTCCAAAATGGTTGCGGTTTTTGCATCTGCTGGCGTATTTGTTTTCGGATCATACATATCAATATCGAATTGTAAGAAACACAATTGCATCACCTTTATAATCTCCATCGTGACGTAAAGCGATAACGGAATCAAAGTGTTGTACATGATGATAAATCCCATTAATGTGGCAGCTACCCCGGCATCTTGTTGGTAGAGGTACCATGCTTTGTCTTTGTTCTGGCTGTACTTGAGACGCTGTGCCATAGTTGAAAATGCAGACAACATCACCACAACGAAAACCATAAAGACAACAATATAGTTTATATTTTTTTGCAACTTTGGTGCTTTAGTTCTTGGGTTTTTGATATTATTCATTCGGATTTTAGTCTCCTCACCGGTAAACACAACCATTCCCAAAACAGACTCAGTGTTCCTCAAGACACTACCACGATACACCACATTGTCTGGACCCAAAGGATATACCTGCTCATTCATGTAAAAAGACGCCTCAAAGTTGTACAAATCAATATTTGGGTCTTCAGTGGTGACCAAAGTGTGAAGATTCTTCAACCCAGGTGCAGTGCGTGCCCTTTTCGAAAGTTCAGGGTGTGGGAATTTCGACTTCATATTCGTTTCTCCATCTAAAGCCATAGTCTCAACAAAGGCTTCTTGTAAATCATCCCCGCTTGTCGCAATCAAGATTACATCTGCTGGAAACCATTCGTTCTGGTTAATTTTCACGATATCGCCAACCTTGACATTCTTCCATTTTGTGGGTACTTCCTTCAAGTTGTATCGTTGCATTGCGTCTATGTTGGCAAACAGAAGAGTTTCAGCATTAATCGACTCTTCCAAATCAGATAATGAGGAATTTGCTGATGCATTAGGCAAGGCTGAAGAACTAGTAACGCGGCCAGATGCCACTGGTATCGTTTCAGTCAAAATGGTGTTGATAGAATGGGTGTCAAAACTACTCAACTCCTCATCTTCTCTAATCACAGTCGTGAGTTTACTGTTTTCCTCCTTGTCATGGCCGTGTCTTTTCCAATCATCAAAGGCCTCTCTTGCCATCGATATGGACATGAAAATACACAATGGGATGATGGTCGTGTAGTGACCAGTTGTTGACCATCCAGGTATCATTTGCATAATAGCAACCACCATGAAATAACAATTTGCAATCTTTGAAAACTGTGCTCGAAGTTGTTTGGGAAGAAAGGAGTATATCGTGTACTTTGAAGAGGTAACGACATTGTTGACGTAGGGATCATTGGTTCTTTCATCGATGTATGCTTTTGATTTGGGAGAATAGTATTCATCTTGATAAAAATCATTTACTCCGCTTGGGTTCACCGAAAGAGGGATGATTCTTCCTGACTCGGTTGACTGAGAAACTTTAGCACCCCAGATCTTATTCCGCAATTTTCTTAGTCGTCTCCAAAACCTATTCTGTGATGTGCTGTGCAATCGCTGCCTCTTTGATAAAAATGACGAGGCACTGATACTTGATTGTTTGCTTTCTAAAGTTAAATGGGTTGTTGATTTTGTCAAGTGAGATTCCAAGACGTTGTATGGCTCGTATTTATTTGCAGAAGACGATGAAGACTCGTAAGTGGGTAGTGGATCCGATTTTTCAATATTGATTTGTGGAGGTGAAGTGTGTACCACTCCCCGATTGGAGATTGGTTGAAGCTCAATATTGTTCAGAGGAGTAGATGCGGATTCGGATGCAGATTCGGATGCAGATGCAGATGCAGACGCAGATGCAGATGTAGCTGCTTGTTGACCACCACTCTCGGGCAAAGAGTTTTCTTGTTGAATATTAAATGCCTTGTTAAACAACTGTGATCTCAAAGACAAACCACGTTTTCGCCTCGTTCGTACTGGATTAGGCACAGCTAGAGTGTTGTTGCTGGACGAGTTACTTGTTGGAGGGGGAACAGGTATCGATGGTTGATCTGAGCTAGCCAGTACTTCCTGCGGATGGCCAGATACTGGTGAAGGCATATAAGTGTCGTTGGCACGAGGTTCCTCGATATTGCTCAGCCTTGAGCTGGAACTTTCCTCTGTCATCTTTAGTTGATACTCAGTTGCACTGATTAGCTAACTACTAGGTGACGAGTACGCGGTGATGATAATAGCTAATATGACTCCAAGTAACACACTGGCAGTGGTTGAGTGTGGATGTGTTGTGCTTGCCAGTGTAGTGTGTATATGTATTGTATTGGATATATATATTTTTTTTTTTTGTTTTCTTTTTGTTATTTACTAAAAATAAAAAGAATTAACTTTTGAGAGAGAGTAAAACTAACGAGGTGAAGAGTGAAAGAGTAACAATAGGACTTACGATAGTAATGTTTGAGAGCATAGGCACAACTGCTGTTTACAAAGTATACTCTTCTAACTCTACTCAAGGGCTACCACAACATGCTCTAAACAGTAAGAAAGAAGTACTTTTGCCTATTTGCAACTTTAGACTGGTTGTGTTGTGTATTAAACTTTTTAGATGAAGACATAATATACATGCAATGACTATCTCTATCTAACAAGCTAAGCCCACCCCACTCATCATACTTCTTTTTGTGCTTTAATTGACATCACGTGCCGACGTACATTAAATGCATTTCCTTTACACTTCACAATCAGTAAACAACTGTATACGCTGTAGTGGCATAACTCACCACCGATGTCGTTCAGTTTTTTTTATCTTACAAGTAGAATGTCAACTGGCTCAATTCAAAACTTGGCTATATATTAAAAACTGGGTGAAAATCTGATATTTTTTTTTTTTTTTTTAATCTCGGGAAAAAGGTGAAACGTGCTTTAGAACTGAATTTTTTTTTTTTTTCTTAAACTTTTCCTTCCTTCAAAGTTTATTTCTGCTTACTTTGGAAGATACCAGACATTTTCCTTACAAGTGCTGTTTCCAAGAGAATCAATTGGTCTGTAGGTTCCTGTCAAAACACTTCCTTGTAAATTGTAATAGTACCAAATTTCACTGATTGAGTTATTCAAGCAACCAACGTAAACAGAACCACCATGGGCCCTTTGTAAAGCAGCTTCAACATCACTCAACTTGTATTGTCTGGCCACAGTGGGAACAATTCCCGCACTTGACAAAAACTGGAATGTGTCAAGCTGGCTCCAGATTTCCACAGTCTTTTCGTAAAAATTGACAGCGTTTTCAAATTGCAGATAGTTTCCAGTGAAACATGATGGCAGCAAGGTGTTCATACAAGTACCGTGTTTGTTGTATTCATGCTCCCATAGAGCGGCACTAGCTTGGTCTTCAACATTAGACTTGAGTGTGTTGATCCAGTACTTTTTCATAATTTTCAACAACTCAGGTTTGTTGAACTCTTCACCAATGAGGTAGGAGAGATTGTCCCTGTCGTTGCTGACTTCCCAATCTGGTTGGCAGTACTGGTTATAGGACCCATTACAAAGATCATTCCACAAACCGTGAATGGTGAATGTAGTTTTGAGATCATCATCGAATGCCTCAATCTTGCTTCTAACGTCTGCCTCAATCACATCCTGAGTTGAACCATTAATTGCCAATTCCAACAAAGTGGTGTTGAAATCCCAGAATTGAGACTGCAACAAAATACCAAAATCTTCGAAACAGCACAGGTCTTCTGCTGGAATTGCAGAGGTATTATGACAAGACCAAGAATCTGGTGTATATGCAATAAAGCTGGTACAGTCTTTGACAGGATACTGATTTCCCAAGGATGAAGAGTCACCAGAGGTTCTTTGACCGTGGAAGAACTTTCCAAAGTATGGTGCGGAGTATGGAGTAGCAACAACAGTCTGGAAACCAAGAGCAAAAGCAATTGACGACACTAGCATTGTTTGTTGGTGGTGTTGGTGGTGGTGGCAGCAGCAGTGGTAGTAGTAGATTGTAGTGTTGACAAGGAATCTCGAGCCCCTTTTATATTAGACTTTTCGTGCCGTACCAAAGCTGCATTCTTTTGCTCTCACAAAAGATTGCTAAAGGCCATTAGTGAATTACGAGCAAACCAATTGAAATTCCTATTGTTGGAGGACAATAAGAAGGTGCCACATGGGGACCATCGGCTAAATCGCATTTGTTTTGGTTTTCCAATTCAAAATGGAATTGTAATTATGACACAATACCGGTATTGATCTTTTCTTGTGTTGAAAAGTTTCATCATTATCTAGCCAGTGAAAGCCTTGAATGGAATTTTTCATTACGGATTAGGGTCATGAATTCGAGCACTCAGTTCATGACCGAGCACAGCTTTGACACCGCATACACACACGGCACACACGGCACACACACACATTTGCTCTACAATAAGTAGCCTTTTTTTCACATCAGTTACAACTGCTCAGTCCCCCACTTCTCAGAATAATTTCTGGCCACGTGCACGATTGCACTAAACCACAATAAAACCTTAAAACGCAATATAATCTATCGAAAACTTGGTTTTGTGCGGTTTTACGTTTCTCAAATTCATTCCGCTGTTATTCTCGGCATGTAGGTGCTGTAAAGATATCCAAGACTTCTTGCGGCCTCCCTCCCTCCCCCCTTCCTGAATCAACAGCTGCATCTGCCGAGCTCGCGGAATAATTCCTGGCAAAATCGAAAAAGCTTGTAGTTTACCTCTTGTGAATGCTTGGGTCTCGAAGTTGTCAATAATTCTGCAAAGAGACTGGTCTTACACTAAATTCAACTATTGAAATTTCATTACTATGTCGTTAGGCACTAAAATTACAACATCTAGAGTGCTCCAATTTCCACCCTGCCATCTAGGCCAACCAGAACCAAAACCTTTGCAAGAAATTCTTGGGCACACGTGGTTCATAATTCTGTTCTTCCTCTTCAACTAAATCCAAATTTGTCACCAAGTCAATTTCTTGAATAGGTACCAACCAGCGTGTAGTTCCGTTTTTCCAATAGTCGTAAATACGATGTGCAGCATACAAACCAACGACAATGGGTAAGGTGACATATGCAGCGACGAAATCAGCCCCGTTGAAATCAAAAAACACTGCGTATCCGTTGGTGATGGTAATGATTGCCATCATGAAGATGACATAGTAGGCACCATAAGGCAACAATTTAGACTTGTATGGCACTCTATCGCTAAGGCCATGGAAAGCAATTGCTTTTCTCCAACGAAGATAAGTAAATCCCAAAGCTAACCAAGCCAAGAACCCCGAAATGGTGGAGATGTTTGTAAGCCAGTTAAACACATTTGCTGAGGAAGAAGAAACATTCAAGTAGGCCAAGAATCCAAAGATTGATGATATGGCAACAGCATAGTATGGAACTCCAAATCGGTTGACTGTAGTAAAAATTCGGGGAGCTTTGCCTCTTTGTGCCATGGAGAAGATTGCTCTTGAAGCCGAATATAAGAATGAGTTCCCAGCCGATGCCGCCGACGTTAGAATGACAGCATTGATAACATGGTTCAAACCTTTTATACCAGCATTCTTTATAGCAACCGTGAATGCACTACCCGAAGCATCAGAAGCACCACCAAACAATTGCTTATCATTTGAGCTGACAATGACACTAATACTCAAAGTACCCAAAGCGTAAAAGAAGATCAAACGCCAGATGAAACGACGCGATGCTTTGGCTCCATTATATCTAGGTGCCACAGTTTCACCCATTGTTGTGGATACCAATTCAGGCGAAGTAATATAGGAGAACCCCGATTTGATAATTGCTGTCCACAACCCCAAGAATCTTCCAGTTGCGCCACCAGTAAGATGTTCTTTGAAAGGTGAATGTTTCCAATACCTGAACCCCAATCGATCATGGTTTGGACCACCACCAAAAAACAACACAATACTCAAGATGATCAACCCCACCAAAGCAATAATCTTTATCGATGCAAACCAAAATTCAGCTTCACCAAAGAATTTGACCGAAGTCATATTCATAAATATGATAACTGCCAACAAGATGGTGATCCATACAGCTGTACTTACCGACTTTGTCCAATACTCAATCACAACAGCAGCAGCAGTGACTTCGGCACCAACCAACACACTGAATGCATACCAATAGTTCCAACCAAATGCAAATCCAAATGAAGGAGACAAGCAATCGTTAATGAATGCCAATGGACCATTACCAGGCACCGGCAAGAATATTGTCATTTCTGCCAACATCTGCATGACAAAGTAAACCACTGACGACATAATAACATACGAGAGGAAAAGTGACGCTGGTCCGCAAGTGACCAATGCTGTACTAGACCCAACAAACAACCCAGTACCAATAGCACCACCAATGGCAATCAATTGAGCATGCCTGGACTTTAAACCTCTTTCTAGAGTTTCTGGTTCAAATGTGTGGGCGCTTGCTTCGGAGTTGGAACGCGATAATACTTTACCCGTCTTTTCATCAACTTCAACCACTTGTGAATTGGAAATCACTATGTTTAAAGATGCTGATGATCCACGATAAATCTTCTTTCGTGTAACGCCAATCTTTTCCAAGTTGTCCTTGATACCCATAGCTTAAGTAATTGTAGTAGAAGTGACTGACCGCAGTATGGTTTTGTTGAACTTGATATTTCGAAAAGAAGAAAAAAAAAAATAAAAACCAAAATAAAAGAAGAGGCAATATTCGGTATCTTTATATATAAACCAAAAGAAGGAAGAGCTATGCTTAGAGATAAAGAGAAAAAATGCTTACAAAAAGAAAGAAAACAATACATTGTTAAACTCCCTTCTCGCTCTCTCGCACACTGTAGCTTTGTTACTGTTGTTGTTCTGTGTACTCTATGATATGCAGTAAGTTTTTTTGGTTTATGGATTATGGATTATTGGTATCTCTTCTCGAGTGTTGAGTTAATCTTTTTAGGTTTGTGGCTTATCATGAAGCACTCTCTCTCTTTCACTCTAAAATACAATGGACAGAAGAAAAAAGAAAAAAGAAATTAATATTCTCTGTTATCTATCAATTAATCACATAACTAAAGAGAGAGCAGCGAATTTGATGACAGATAGGCATTTAGGTCAAAGCTATTAAACATCACGAACTAAAAAACATTCTTCAGCTGTTAAATAGGTTGAATAAACTTACAGTTTTCAGTATAAACAAGCGAGTCATTGCTAAAATAAGAAATGGCTAGTCAGGCACCGATCCAACTAAGGGTGGTAGTGACCCCACATTTATTTTCTTGTCTTTCTTTTCCTTTTCCAGTTTCCTTTTTTTTTTCAATTTTTTAGTTCAGTTGTTAATTGTATTTCGTATATGGGGGGGGGGTATTCACCGTATGATTATTTTTATTTTTTTTTTTAAAAGTGTACGCCTTGGGCAGAGAGAGACACCAATAAAATGCTTTGTATACAAAAGATTGAAAAAGTGAGAACAGACGCATGTACGCTAATAGATGCTGCGTTGCTCACTTTGGTGGCAAAATACATTCTTATCAAACGTCCTACTTTCTTGTAATGGAGAGAGGATAATTCATAAGTTCGCTTAATTTCAACTGATTCAGTATAAGAGGGCAACAAGCGAGATGAGTGATTCCTTTTCTCCAAACATGTAGCGTCTGGGACCAGCTCTTCTCCCCTGACAAGTCTCCACCACGGGAGACAATGATAAGGATATAGACTTGAACGATTTATCCCATACTACAACCAGCTCATGTTATGTTTAGGGAACAGTAGCACCAATCCTCGTTAATGATCGTAGTTTGAGTACGGCGTTTTGCAAAAACTCCGACGGCGTAAAGTAAAACTGAATGTTACACAAGACCAAAAACAAAAACAAAAACAAAAGACAAAAAAAAGAAAAAAAGAAATCTATTAGTCTCTTTCTCCTCCCCCACCTTCCCAATCCGGTAATTAATTTAAGGCGTCTTTGCATTTGTCTCGTGACCTCGCTATAATTATCCGTACCAATTTTTGCAAGCCTCGCTAAACTTTACTACTAGTTCATAATATCTTCTTGGGGGGGGGAAGATTCTGTCAGAACGGGAATAGAGCACTTAAAATGGATATAACAGTGCGGCTGACGTTTATGATGTGAGAGAGGGCCCTGAAAATGTTACCCTGCGTAAGACCTACGAGTACCAATTTTGTAACACGCACACACACACACACACACACACACACACATGCAATTTTAAGTATTTTGATGAAAACGCCGTCTGTTGGAAGTACCTCAAAAAAACTGTCGCCGCAACTCGTAGCATAGACAAAATAATGGAGAAAGAATACGAACCCCCCCACTTTTCAGGATCCTAGGAGGTTGATTACGCCAGAAATGGAGGATGTTTGTCCTGCTTCACGATACGCTGATTCCTAATCAACATTCTCAGCCAGTTCAAGTATGAAATTTCTTACTGGTACAATTACTACTCCCCCGAATACAAAGGGCAGCAATGATATAGAGGGGGTCGATACTTAGGCACGGGCTACTAGTTTTCTTTGAAATAATTGCGATATTTGCTTCTTCATAGAGCCTCAACTTTATGATAAAGGCAAAGTGGATGCACCAAGAGAGATTGGGAAGAATTTGGTAGCAGTGCCAGTATCGTCTTTGATGCGCATCACTTTTTTTTTTTTTTTTTTTTTCTCCACCCATTCTGCTGATTGATTTTACAACCAAACCTTGGCAACTGAATCTTTACCACGAGAGTCATGAGTGCGGCATCGTTGATCAGCAAATATGTTAGCCACGATAAGCAACTGGAAATAATTGATAGCCTCTCCAGAAAACTATCTGACGACAAAGACGATGTCGATGTCTTGGTGGAACTTTTGCATAATGTCGAGATCAATGATCAAACACTTGAAACCATAACATCTTACTGTTATCAACACTTGTTAGACGGTGAATATATTGATTCGATATCAAAGTTGATTAGTGCATTGCCTAAATTGGAAACCCAAGTCCTAGATCAAGTGACAGACATCACAAAACAGTACATCGATAAGCACAAGGCAGATTTTGGATCTACATACTATCAACTATTCAACATACATGTGGACAGCAAAGACGAATTTGAAGTTGCAGATACCGAATTGAATGCGTTGTTTGCACTAATGAGCCAAATTTTTCAAAAACAGTCTCAAACTTCAGTTCTTCAATTGGATCACTTGCTTTTACTTTTGTTGGGAAGTGCTGAGAAATTCGTGTCCAATGAAGCATCCAACTTGTTGAGATGGAGAATAAAAGTGTTGCTGAATGGTTCAAGTGAATTTGATCTAATCTGGAGGGTGATATTTACTCTTGAGTCGTCAGAGTCATCATTTCAGCAGTCATCGGCATTTACTCTATGGTTGAGATATCTCAATAGCAGCAAGGACTTGCAAAAGAACACAAAGTATCAGACTCTTTTACAAGCAAATCAGTATTGGTCCGTACTTCAACGTGGCTTAACCAGTACGATACATGAACAGAGAAAGTTTTCGGTATCGATATTGCAATTGTCAATCAAATCAATCAATAGCCAACTAGATAATGCTTTCATTATGTGGGATTTGAACAAAACAAATGCTTATTTAAATGAATGGGCGAGATATGTCACACTTTACGAAATCTTGGCAATTGATACTTCCCTCCATCAAGCTGAAGCCGGGTTCACCGACATCGCTGGACTAATCTCACCCGATTCTTTGATTAAACCATCTTGGGGCTGGTGCTTACTTTCTACGGGGTTTACTGCAACGATTGATTCAGTTAGGAAGCTCACCACTAGGTTGTTGTTGTCTATACCCTTGCATAATTTGTATCTCATCAAAGATGCATTGCCAATTTTGGAGAAGTCATTTTTGCCCAACTTAATGATTGCTGCTAATATGAATGTGAAAGTAGTCAATGGGAAGGTTGAGTGCCCATTTGCCTATCAGTTGAAGGACTTGATCACTAACATGGTTAAGAACTTGAAGCAGGAGAATGAATTTCAAGCTGTGGCTTTATCAATCTTGCGTGTTTGTGCAGAGTTTAAACACAATTTTGCCCCCACAAGGATTTTGATCATGCACGGTTTGGTTGATGGGTTACAAGAGAGAAAGGTTTTACAATATGGTGTACACGACCTGCCATTGTTGGAACTATTTGAAATCAAATCAGAAGGCACATTGCTTGAAACTTATAGTCAGACATCAAACTTGCGTTTGTTGCTTAATTTCAGGCCCAACTTGAACAATTTTATGATGGCTTTGAAAAAATTTACCAAATTTAATGGATTTAGCTTATTGCATGATAATCTAAGCCAATTTGAGCGTTATGTGAGTGAAATTGAAGGATTGGAGGAATTTCTTGAACAAAGTGACGACATTGACGCTAAAGTCCTATTACTCGATATTTCAAATCAAACATTTTTCTTGTCACGGACGGAACCAATTTTGTTGGCTAAGTTATTAGAGTCTGGATTCAAAAAAGCGACATTGAAATCAATTGCAGAAGAGTTGCAAGTGTTGGTAAATTCGGATGAGATAGCGATCTTGGAAAGTCTTTCGAATGCTGACTACGCCGAGTTCAACTTTGCAGTTCCCAGCGACGACAAGATACTTCAACTATGGTCTCAAATTGAATCGGACTTACAATCTCAAGATTTGTCAATCTTGAACAACGTACACATCAAAATGAAACTTTTCAACAATCTTTATCGTAACTCTACCTTCCAGTTTGAAGATGAAAATATTCTAGTTGAACTCAAGAGAAATTTGCTAACCAATACCGATGAGTTGACTAAAGTGGATAAATTTTTCTACAAAATAAAGGATAGAATTGATGGGGAATACTACAAATCATTAGAGATCAGCTTTCAAAAAAATCCGACATATTTCCCGTCTGCGTTCAAAACATTCGACTCCACGTCTTCGAGTTACACTGGAAACTACGCCATGGTTAACTTGATTCAAGACTATCTTGACACTGCATCACATGTACAGCTTCCAACTGAAATTGTCGATTTCCTATCAGAGTTGTGGTTTGGTGTTGTTGAATCTGGAAGGTTACATTTGAGTCAACGAGATTTACAGCTTGCCATAATCAAAGCATCATTGCATCCTCTAGTTATTTGTCACAAGGAGGAAGCATCCAAATTGAGGGCATTTTGCTTGTCAGTATTGGAACATTCTGCTACCAGACGTAGCTTGCTTCCTACCCTCACTCAAGCTTTGGTGCGTGCTCAACTAACCAACCAAGAGCAATTTGAAAAAGTAGAGTGGTTACCGGAGATTTTGGTCAGTGGGTTTTTGGTGTACCAGCAAAAGACATCGTATTTCAAAGTTGTTGATGTTATGGCAGATATTTTTGACAAACAAGTAGCGCACAGTGATGATTCCGATATCTATCAAGCTGCTTATGGTCCACAAGAAGTTCGCTCAAGGGTTAATTTGATGGCTATATTCAACTCGATTCAATCAAGAGAATTTGCACAAAGTATCTACAGCTACATCGTTGAGAATGAAAGCAAGTATTCCCTTTTCAATCCAGTTCGGACAACTGACAGTTTTGAAGAATGGAATAGATTACAGCTTTACACTATTTTGACTTCCCTTGTTGATAAATTGGTGATTGACTTTGATCTCGTTCTTGAGCGTATATCGACGGAACCAAGCCCATTGGTAAGAATGTACATTGAGTGGATCCTTGCCTACAATCTGCTTTACGACGATGAGTTAACCAACAAGATTTTCCAAGAGTTAACGACAAACATGAGCAATTTGAAACCTGCAGTAGCTACGTCATACTTGCGAATCTTGTTTTTAATGATTTGCAAACTAAACCCATCAAAGGAAGCGGAAACCTTGACCGAGTTTATAAACATTGTTGTTCCTGGAGCAACCTCACTGAAGAAACTTATTCGTCACTTTTCCTTGTCGTTGGTAGTTTCGATCCAAAACGAAATCACCAAAAAGGATTTACCTATAGATGCCAACGTAAGGAGCATAATTGCCAACTTATACCACTCGGCAACAACTTCGGATTCATTTGGTCAATTTAGAAGTGGAGATGCTTTACTTTGGGATATAGTCGAGGACTTGACTTTGGTGGCATTGGCAGGAGGAATTGTTTTGCGCCTAACCGATCGCGATGACATTGACTTTATTAGTGAAGCTCAATTTAGCAACAATCTATCTCAAGCACAAACAGGCCACTTGAGACATCCTATAGGGCACGATGAAAAGGACATTTGGGCCAAACAACAACTTAATAAAAAGAAGCCAATCGTTACTCCAATTGATTCAGTAGTGCAGTCACGACTTTTGCAGACAAAGAGTGGGGCATGGAATGCAGTAATGGATACCGAGGATGCATCCAACACCGGTAAGGACCTCATCAGAAGCGACTTGATTGTGGTTGCTTCACTTGTTGATAAGCCACCCAACTTGGGAGGTATATGTCGTTTGAGCGATGTATTAGGGGCAGGATTATTGACCATTCATGATATGGCAATAAGCAAACACCCACAATTTAAGAATGTTGCAGTCACTGCTGATCAATGGATGCCAATGGTTGAAGTGACGCCAGATAATGTTCGCGACTATTTGCTAGAGAAAAAGAGGGAAGGGTACACATTGATTGGATTAGAACAAACTGATCAATCGGTGGAATTAAACAATGAATTGAAGTTTCCAAAAAAGTCGTTGATATTGCTAGGTAGAGAAAGGGAAGGTATACCGGGAGACTTGCTAGCCGAGCTCGACATCTGCGTTGAAATCAAGCAAGTTGGAATAGTACGATCAATGAATATTCAAACGGCAACTGCTGTAATAGTTCATGCATATTCTACTCAACATTGTTAGTGGTTAATGAACATGCAAATATTTATATCTATAGACACCTTCTTTAGAAAATAGACAAATTACTTTCGCCAACCTCCTGTTCAACCAATGCATCCAAAGCTTTAACAATGGCTGGACAATATTGATTACACAAGGCGATCGATTTCACCAATACTAGTTTATTCAATCCGGTGAAATTGGAATTGTTTGAATTCAAAGCAAAGTTTCCATTGGTTATAGGAGTTATGACTTTGTCATTGTAGAAGCTAACCACCAACCCGTTTTCCAAGACCTGTTCTTCCTCAACTGATGGGTCAAACATCAAGTTCTTACCTACAACTCCAAGAGTTACAAATATAGGGGGCTTGAAAGCTTGGCCAAGTTTCTTATCCACCATTATTTCTTCGATAGTTCTGGAATCGTCCCAATCATCGGAAAATGTGGGATATTCAGCAACCTGTAAGTCATTTGGATCACTGACCAACAATGGTAATCTTGTCGTTTTCAAGGCCAAGTAAGTTGTCAAGCTCATCAAACTCAATGGATAGGACAGATGGCTGATGATGACGCAATCAATAAATAACCTAAACGCATACCTTGTCGTCAATTGTAGTACCAAGTGAGGGAAATTTTGATGTAATAGATTTGTCAATTGAAATTTCAAATTGGAAATGTAATTGGAATCATCTCGATACCCAGCAATGTCAACATCAACATCAATCAAATTGAGCAGGGCAACATCCTCAAAGGCGTTTAGCTCAGTGGGCACAACTTTGGCCTTGACACTGATTATACATTCACTACCTTCCAGCAACCGAATTCTTGCTGACCCATTAGATCCCGGTAAAAATGACGTAGTAGCTTCAAGAGGTCTATATTGATGCGCGGACCGCGAGTCTGGTCTTATTACTGGCGACTGACTCAATGAGTCGTGTAGATATTGTTTTTCTGCTGGAGATAGTAGCATTAGGGAGAAATATTCGTAGTTGTAGGTTTGCTTAGAGATGAGGTTTTTCCAACACTTTGTATATGTGTATATATTTTTTTTTTTTTTTTAGTCCTTAAGCGATGCGTAAAGACTATTGTAAAGCAGGATCTTTCGCAGACAATGTTGCAGCCGTTATAACGAATACGTCTTTATCAAGGAAATCATGCCGCAAGCAATAACCTACAGCAGAGGATGAGCGATCCCTTCGTATAACATCCTCGTTGAGATTGACAAGAAATGGAGAAACAGATGGAGTCAACTGCAAGAACCACGAGGCAACTCATCCGAGGACATGGACTTCTACGCCTTGGTGATGCTTTCGTATCCATCAGGGGTGCTACATTTGGGTCACCTACAAGTATACACAGTCAGTGATGTCGTCGCTAGATATGAAATTGACAGGTGCAATGCCATTTTTCCAATGGGTTCGGATGTTTTTGGTTTGCAGGAGGAAAGTGCTGGAAATAGATCTCGACTTTATGGAGGACTAAGCCAGACAGTCTTGACTTGATAAACTTTCTGGCTGATTTTGGTTGAGATAGCGAAATCAATATACGTTCACTTGCAGACGCAAACAATTATTCTCGTGTTGTATGAAAAGGGCCACACCTTCCCGGCGACAGAGTTCGATATGAGCATTGAAGCTTGAGCAATGGAATGCATCAGAAGGGACTGTATTTTACTTTCCACCATCTCGCTTCACTTTCCAGTGCCATGTACAGAACTGAAGAAACTTTCTTCGACTGTCTTTTTCCATGCTTATTACTAGAGA
>NW_026261420.1:60469-62807 GCF_024610275.1 Lodderomyces theae | reverse complement strand
AAGTTTGTAGTGTATCGGTTGCTGCATCGAATCGAATTGAGGAGTTTTCAACTTGATTCTCAACTTGCGGTAGTCTTGAGCATGTTGGTCAAAGATGTTGTAGATCTCCTCACTCGTGTAAACCAATCGTATATATAGTAGAGTCAATGCTGTCAAGTATTTGAATTCATTGTACGATAATTGATCCAGGTACACTTTGATAATTTCTTTAGAAGGCTCCAACTCCAACATGCGCAAAAGACATTGCAAAAATGGACTGGGCCTTCCCATGGAGTCAACACCCGATATGTAGTGTACATGCTTGGTTATTATTGGGAGTATCGTGGATTCATTTGCCAAATAAAGGTGTTGTTTGTAAAATTTGGAATCGTGTATTCGATGACGTATGATTGGCTCGACCAAGTATGACTTGTTGAGAATGTTTCGTTTATCATGGTACTTAGCTTGCTTTTTGTAGTACACTTTCGACTCGTCAGCAGCCATGGCGGGATGACGTAGTTCATCAAAACTATTTCGAGAATAAATTGGTAGCAGTGATAATGAGGAATATGATGGTGACTTTCACCACCATCAAGCTGTGTTTGACGAAGAGAGAGAGAGAGAGAGAGAGAGAGAGAACTTTTGACTGAATTTGCTAACGTTGCCAGATTTAAAAGAGTAGATGAGGTACTTTCTGAGCCATTTATTTTAGTGTATAGCCATCTCATAATTCTCATCTCAATAGTGGACATTTTAACTCCTCGTTTATGCCCTATTGTTGTCATTTTATTTTATTATTATTATTATTATTTTTTTCCTGTCTTTCTTTATCACAGCCTTACTCCGTCCATTAGATATAACCCGCTATCAATATGTCCTTTAAATTTCCTTCATTCGATTTGAAATCCATTCAGGAATCATTACCAACAGTTGAACAATTCCGTGAAAGCCTTTCCAAGGTGAATCCCTCGAAAACCGTGGAACAATTTAGAGATTCGATTCAACCATTCGCGTCAAAGACTCAACAATTGATCAACGAACAGTTGCTGCAAGTCCAAGCTTTAGCGTCCACCACTTCCAACGTCGAAGTAAGCGAATTACCTCAAGATTACTTGCAATTGGAGATTGGTTGCGATTTATTGTTGAAATTGTATTCAGACTTGATTCAATCAAACAACGAAACTTATGGACAAGTTAGTTATGATTACCCACCAGGGAACTATACAATCAACAAGATTAGAGATGCGCATGTAGGAAATATAATTGGAAACAAGTTTAACCAGTTAAAGAATGTCTCTTCCCCTCAGGAGTTGGAAAAAATCTTGTTGGGCGAAGCTGATGAATCCAACACTGAAGCACAGAGTTCCGACAAAGGCGTATCCATTCAACCTACTTCACCTGATCTACCAAAGACGTTGTACGGTCATTTGAGTGCATTGACGGCCAAACATTCAGAAGAATTGCAAAAGAACTCCAACCTGAGCTCGCTCGCGTTTGTTTTGTTGAAAATCTCATCAACTTATCATGAAATTGGTTTAGCAAGATTGGACCAGGACAAGACCATTCTCAACTTGAATCATGAATTGGTTGAAATATTGAATGCACAATTCATCAAGGTTAACGAGTTGAGAAAGAAGGTGTACTTTACTAGATCTCAATTTGATCAATTGAGAAGCAAGTTTGAATCGAGTGACCCAGAGAATGAAGAGTTGATTTCAAAAGAAGATGAGCTAGTTAGTGCTACTGAGTTGGCAGTTGTCGAAATGAAAAAGCTTTTAAAGCCTTCGAAGAACATCGATTTATTGAAGATTTTTGTCAAGGCCCAGAAGGAGTATTTTGAAGTTGGTGCAAAGAAATTGGACAGCTTGTTGACTAGCTTAGATGAGGTTAAGCCTGGAGAAGGAGAGGAGGAGGAGGAGGATGAATAATAATAATAATAAGAGTAGATGTGTATCGAATATACAGCGATACTCAAGCTTTATCGATTTTGTTTCCACTGTATTGAGGCAACGACATCAAGTGCACATTTTCGTAGTTCTTGTCACTCTCTTCAAAGATCTTCCTGACTCTAGACCGTTGTGAATAATACCTGAACATTAAAGCTGCATAAATACCAAATCCAACACCACCGGCAAGTAAAGTTTGCTTAGGCGAATAGTTGTGAAATGCAATTGGATTTCTTAAAGACATTTTTTTTTGATTGTACATGAGGTTCAAGTGAAGGCTAGAGTAGTTTCATTTTAAGGATTAGGATGCTTCTTATATAGGAAATAATATTAAGGGGTGACGAAAGGAGGGGATTCCAGAAGTATAGTCATGCAAATGATAAAGCTACTAAAAAACTTTCTTGAAAGGAGTT
>NW_026261420.1:0-60200 GCF_024610275.1 Lodderomyces theae | reverse complement strand
CACACACACACACATATACACAATGTCATCTTCATCGACTGCTGCAGATGAAAAGAAGTCTCAGATTTTGCAGCAAGAGTACAACAGGTACCAGGAACTAATACAGGAATTGGAAACGCAATCGTCAACACTTGCTTCACAGCTACAAGAACACATCATTGTTGATCGCAGTCTCACAGCAATAGCGCCGGAAAAAAGACAAGGACGCAAATGTTTTAAAATGATTGGTGGCGTACTAGTTGAGAAATCAATTGACGAAGTGATAAAGATTTTAGCTGATGAGGTCAAGGAGTTGACAAAGCAAAAGGAAAATGTTGATAAGGAGTTGAAAAACAATCGAGCTACTCTAGAGAAGTGGATTTCATCAAACAAGATCAAAGTTGTAAAAGGATAAATAACGCATTTTATAGTAGGACTATATGATATAATCATTGGCATTGTTTAATGCACTCTATTGATGGCTTCCCATTTTGGCTCGTCTTTGAACAAACGAATAGCTGTAACTTCTCTCGAGTTGGTCAAAGTAAACCGATGATAAATTCCCACTGGCAAAATCAATAAATCATTCTTTGACAATTTAGCCCTGATCCATTTGTCACCTTCATCTCTAACATCGAAAAAACCCTCCCCATCAACAATATATCTAATCTCTTCATCTTCATGATAGTGTTCTGTGTAAAATTGCTTCATTTTGGCGTTGTAAGCATCCACATCGTTTTTGAAAGTTTCCAAGTTCAAATGAATCTTGTCCCTATTCTTGTATTCCCTTTCCTTGGCCAATGCGTCTAGTTCTTCTTGTGTCGTGACATACTTGTAGATAACGCCTAGTTGTTCCAACTCTTCAAATGAAACAGGGACTCCGGAGTTGTGGTCGTCAGTGAAGTTGTCTTCAGTGTCTTTGTTGTCGTGGTAGTATAGTTGAACCATGGTAAAGATGCTTTACGTGAATATGAACCACACTATTCTTTCAAATTAGAAAGATTTGGGTCTATTTGTATTGCGAAATTTGTAATCATGCGCACGAGGGCCGATTCTTTTTTTTTTTTTTTCCCTTTTTTCCCTTTTCTTTTTTTTGCTTTTCAATTACTTTTCATTTTTTTTTTTTCCACATTAATTGCCGTTACCTAATGAGGAAACTGTGGTGTCAATTTCGTATTATTCACACCTGCTGAAGAAAACGCTATTTGGTAGGGCCATTTTCCCGTTGTTATTGTAAAGAGAGTATATAGAGCAACTGTCGCGTGTATTTCGTGGTGCTTCTTTATCCGAACAATTGAGTTCTATACTATTTTTACTGCCCACTGCCTCAATTCATTATTATATCACTCTGGATGTTTTAAGTGATACCATATTTACCACCCTAGTAGCTCTACTCACTTGCATGTCGGGTCCAATTACATCTCAACGATAGACAGAAGTAAGCTTTGGCTGTAGTGATCTTTTGGTAGCTGTATTATCTCTTGCAAAAAAAAAACAAAAAAAATTGACACCAGGTTTACCAATCGCTTCGCTGCATATTAACCCCTCATCGACTGATTCGAATGTCATACAACTCTTATCAGAGCCACCAGCAAGGTGGCAGGATACATAAACCACCATACAACCAACGAGAACCAAGCCTGAACTTTCTGCAAAACATTGATCATCAGCTTGCTAGTCAAGAAAAAAAGCAAGCTTTCAGAAGAACAGTTGATCATGGAAACAACATGACTCGTTGGTTTATAGAAAAGTCCATGGGCATAAATACACGTCTTCAACAGCCTATTGGAGTAGTACGACCCGAAAGCTCTTACTTAATTGATCTACTTCCTTCATTAGCATACTCCTCAAGCTTCAATCTTGACAGAAGGAATAATAAAAACAACTTGGGGGCATTAGACTTGGCAACAAAGTTGACGCATTTGAGTTCAAACAAAGTCAAGCATTCAATAAATACTGTAAAATGGACTCCCGAAGGACGAAGGCTTTTGGTTGCGTCGCATTCGGGTGAATTTACTTTATGGAATGGAATGACATTCAACTTTGAAACTATTATGCAAGCCCATGAAAGCCCCATTTTGACAATGAAATATTCTAATAACGACGAATGGTTGCTAAGTGGAGACCAGAATGGAACTGTCAAATATTGGCAACCTAATTTCAATAATGTCAACAATATAACTGCTCATTCAAATGGGGTACGAGATATTGCATTTTCTCCAAATGATTCTAAATTCCTAACTTGTGGTGACGACTCAATGATAAAGATATGGAATTTCAGTAATGGCCAAGAAGAAAGGACCTTGACGGGTCACAATTGGGAAGTGAAAAGTGCTGATTGGCATCCTGACTTGGGACTCATTGTCAGTGGATCGAAAGATAATTTGGTCAAATTGTGGGATCCTCGAGCCTCACAATGTATTACCACATTACACGGGTTCAAGCACACAGTGAATACAACTCGGTTTCAACCATGCGGGACAAAGAGATTGTTGGCCTCAGTGTCGCGTGACCGTTCTTGTCGTGTATTTGATTTGACTACAATGAAGGATATGTTGGTGATTCGGGATTCTGAAACTGATCTTTCATGCTGCGCATGGCATCCACATCATGCATCATTGTTGACTACAGCTGCTTTCAATGGAGCCATCAACCATTACTTGCTAAACACTTACATTCCAGACTCCAACGATTCAATACCAAAGAGGGCCAATACCAGCGTAACTAATGAAACGAACTCCATCGAGGCGGCACATCGTATTCCTTATGCACACGAAAAGGCAATCCATGCGTTGGAGTATCACCCCATGGGGCATCTTCTTTGTTCAGCTGGATCGGACAAGACTGCTAGGTTTTGGTCACGCGCAAGACCTAATGACCCTATGGCTTGGAAAGATGCTGTTTACACAGATGACAAAGTGGGAGCATGGTACTACACATTGAACAATAATGTGAATGCTGTCATGGAGAATGTATAAAGTAATAAAAGTCTATAAAATGTCCAGTCTATTCCCCAACTACCAATCTATACGAAATTCTTTTGCACTCTTTCTGTACTCGATTCCAACCAGCTCGTCATATTGATCAATAAACTGTTGCAACACTTTAAAGTACCAAAACCCAGATTCCTCAACCCCGTTCTTCTTATCATCCATTTCCCTCTCCTCCACCTCTTTATTCTTGGTCAACTCAAAACTCTCGCCACCATTTGTACATTTCACGTATGCTGTCACTTGATCCCCATATGTATCCAACTCTTCCCAAGTTACTGGCTCATACACACTCTTGTAATGACGTAGCCTATTTTTAAAATCTTGAAAGGCCATCCTGTTATCCTTGTTTATGTAATCGGCATTGTTGAGCTTCCCGCTGATGATATTAAAATCGGAGAATATACTTTCAACTTCAAGAATGACAACGGGTATGTCTTTAGAACTTATTAGCTCCAACATTTTGTGTCTTCTTTCAACGGTTGTATTTGTTGCATCAAGAAACCCGATATCAATCTTGTCGAAATCTGCTAACAAGTGATTTAGGGTGATTGTGGCATAAAGGTCCCGGTCCTGCTGGGCTGACTTATTGTTGGGGTCAAAGAAGTTGGCATCGTTAAAGGCCAATGACCTTTTCCTCCGGACATCTCCAGCATTGTAGACACCGCATCCGTACTTTGTTTTGGAGTTGACAAAATCTTTTATTTGATGGCACAAGGTGGATTTCCCACTTGCCGGTAGTCCAACTAGTAGCACGACTACTTTTACTCTATCTTCTGGGATTTGCTGAGATTCGTGGTGTTTGTATGATTTTAGTTTAGGTTGAAACAACTTGTCTATAGTTTTGTTTCGTTGACATTCCAAATACTCATTTGATACAACTGGTGTGATTGTTGATGATCCAGGAAGTGTGGAACTTGAATAGAATTGTGACCCACTGTCAAATAACGAGTTGATTGAAGTCGAGGATAATGATGATAGTAGTTCGTCGCGGGTACTGTCACTATGTTCATACTCGCAAGTTTCCATGGTTGTTGCTCTAGTCGACATTATGGTTGTATTTGAACAAATGCTGAAGAAGAAGAAGAAGAAAAAGAAGAAGAAGAAGTGGGAGATAAGAGAAATTGAGATTATATATGTAATCGAAAAAGAATTTGTGGATATATCGACGATCTAATGATGACAATAACGGAGATATGGAACCACTCCCAAAGTGGCAATATTTGATTGAAAAATAAAACAAAAAAATTGTTTTTGCAATCATGTGCGCTTCGTTTCTTTTTTCTTTTTTGTTTTTTTTTTTTTTGTTCTTCTGTTGAATTTCACTTTGTGTAATTTGTCGATTGACATTTCTCCGTTCAGCCTAAAACTGTGCAGAAGAAAGCACCAGGTAAAGGCGATCTTTTCTCAATCAGGTGAGCTAGGACTATGGGAAATCACATACCATCATTGACCGTTGTCTCATGAGCACTTTCAGTTCAATTCAACTTTTAACACTTCCGAGTTATAATAGCAAGAGTTGTTATACGCTTGACTATCTCATAATAGAGATATTCTCGGTTTCGGTTCTTCCCAAATGAAAAATCATAAACCAGAAACAACGAGTTGATCTCTATACGGGTGACGAGATGTGAAACCAGGGAGAAGAGAAGATAATGGATTAGATTTGTCCAGTCTACGCCACAAAATTGAAAGTGAAAGGGTGAAGGCATTTGTATGCAGGATACAGCCATTCTCGAGGCATACAAAAATTTGTAAGCGTGGGAAGCTTATACCATCAACGAGTTATACTACTAATCACCTCTCATAGCCAGTGCCACAATCTATAAAATGATTTGTAGCAGAACAACTAGGTGACTCATCAAGTAAGTCTTGCGTGTGGCTTATGTTATAGAACGTTTAATCGATGATCTCTAATATCTGTCTTTCGGGCGATCGGAAATCTTCATATCTGAGTCAAATACTTTTCCTCTAAATCTTTATCGAGTTTGTTTCTTTTGAGTGCACGCAGTCTTTGTCTTTGCAAGGGAATACGTCATTGAAAACATACACGACGTGCTCGTGTCCACGTCAATCGCTCTCTATTACGTCGACAAAGTTACACGTGATACTCTCGTGATATGAAGAGAGTTTTTCGTCTATTCAAACATATACATATATACAATTATTTATTCACCATGTAGCTCTTATCAAGCACGTGTTTTGCTTCGTTGATTTTTTGACTGATGTATTGACTCCCGTGTCTGTCTGGATGATTCAAAACCATCAATTTTCTATATCGATCTCTAACCATTTTCTTGTCAACATTTAGAATGTCGTCGCCTTCAATTCCCAAAATCAACAACGCTTCCTGCTCCGTCATTGGTGTCAGGAAAGTTCTATTGGGATACTTCAGACGCAAAAACTTGTAGTGTAGATAATTTGGGTCAGATTTGTTGAGTGTTGTTGAAATGGGGTTGGTGAGTTTGATGTTGTTTAAGGTTGCTATCATTTGCGGAGTCAACTTCATATACTTCGTGTATGCGGAAATGGTTGCTTTCACAGTGAGGGCAACCACTGTCACACCCGCACCAAGAACAATCGGTAGGACCATGGCATATGTCTGAGATGTGGTTAGATTCGATTATTTTCAAAAGGCTCAATTGAAATGAAAGAGAAAAAGAAATAGAAAGAGCTTGGGCGTCTGTCGCAAAAGTTTAGTGTCGGATTCAATGTCGTGAACGTTGATCATGACTTTCACATAATAGTTGCCAATCCCAACTCTTAGCTTATCGGCAAGTCTTACATAGACCATGACATTAATAGGTAGTGATTATCCATTCCGTTTACAAAACAACTTGTGGCTTAACTTGAATATAATTTGGTTGCAATTTGGTCTAAAAATAGTTGAAATGAAAGATTCTGTAGCTTCGGTTTATGATTCTCCATTCCTTCAGCAGTTTCAATGGTGTACACCACATATTTCTATATAGTGATAATGGATTACAAAAGGTGGATGGGATTCTGCTGTATTGATCGATATCCTACATAGTCAACACAGTAGTTGGTCCGCTGGCTAGAGAAAAAAAAAATATAATGGATGCTTCTCGACAATCGCAGTTCTGTAGAATGGCAACGGATGACAGTTTGTGTCACGGACGATGTCCCCTCTTTACTTTCCAACATAAGTGTGTATTGTGTACTACTATCATTATGTTGGAAAAGCGTGTTTGAATGAAAATTGTTATTAAAAAAAGGACTCAAGATTTTTTTTCCATTTTTGTATTCACTTCGGCTCACTCCTTTACGGAGTTTTTCTTATTTGCTTTGTTTGCTTTCAACTTTTTGTTTTGTTTTGTTTTGTGTAAACATTTGTAGGAGGATGAGATACACTTGATTTTTTTTTATTAAACGCTGGATTATTTTTCTTTAATTAATCAATCAATAAATTGATACCGATTTTTCCCAATTCCTTTTTTTTTTTCTCTTTCTTTCTTTCAAAGAGCTTAAGGAGTTACTTTCTATACTTTTGCATTACATCGTTGACCCTCAATTGCTATAATCAGTTAACAAATGTCTCACTCATCCTTATCATGGTTAGCCAACTTGAATGTTGAGCAAACACCTCACAAATATTTAAGAAGATCCTCGATTATTGGTACCATTGGTCCTAAAACAAACAGCGTTGAGGCTTTGGTCAAATTGAGAAAAGCTGGTTTGAACATTGCTAGAATGAACTTTTCCCATGGTTCCTACGACTACCATCAATCTGTAATTGACAATTGTATCAAATCAGAGGAAGTCTACAAGGGAAGACCATTGGCTATTGCTTTGGACACCAAAGGTCCAGAAATTAGAACCGGAACCACTATTGATGACAAGGACTACCCGATTCCACCAGGACATGAAATGATCTTCACCACTGATGACGCATACAAGTTAAAATCAAATCAAGATCTTATGTACATTGACTACAAAAACATCACCAAGGTCATTTCCCCTGGTAAGATTATCTATGTCGATGACGGTGTGTTGTCATTTGAGGTTTTGCAAGTCCTCGATGACCAAACTTTAAAAGTTAAATCCATCAATTCCGGTAAGATCTCTTCACACAAGGGTGTCAATTTACCAGGCACTGATGTTGACTTGCCAGCTTTGTCAGAGAAGGATATCTCAGATATTCAGTTTGGTGTTAAAAACAAGGTCCACATGATTTTTGCCTCGTTCATCAGATCTGGTGATGATATCAGACACATTAGAAGAGTTCTTGGTGAAGAAGGTAAAGATATTCAAATCATTGCCAAGATTGAGAACCAACAAGGTGTCAACAACTTTGATGACATTTTGGAGGCTACTGATGGTGTTATGGTTGCTAGAGGTGACTTGGGTATTGAAATCCCAGCCCCACAAGTGTTTGTTGTTCAAAAGCAATTGATTGCAAAGTGTAACCTTGCTGCTAAACCAGTCATTTGTGCCACTCAAATGTTGGAATCGATGACTTACAACCCTAGACCAACCAGAGCCGAAGTTTCAGATGTTGGAAATGCTATTTTGGATGGTGCCGATTGTGTTATGTTGTCAGGAGAAACCGCTAAAGGTAACTACCCATACGAGGCTGTCTCAATGATGCACAATACTTGTCTCATTGCAGAAAAAGCCATTGCTTACCCACAATTGTTTAACGAATTGAGAGCTTTGGCTAAGAAGCCAACACCAACCAGTGAAACATGTGCAGTTGCTGCAGTGTCTGCAGCTTACGAGCAAGATGCCAAGGCTGTTGTTGTCTTGTCTACTTCTGGTCTTTCAGCTAGATTGGTCTCAAAATACAAGCCAGATGTGCCAATCTTGATGGTTACCAGAAATGAAAGAAGTGCCAAATACTCCCACTTGTACAGAGGCGTGTACCCCTTTGTATACCAAAAGGAAAAGGCTGCCAACTGGCAAGAAGATGTCGAGAACAGATTAAGGTGGGCTGTTTCTGAAGCTATTGACTTGGGTATTATATCCAAGGGTGACTCGATTGTTACTGTTCAAGGATGGACTAAAGGTTCCGGACACTCCAACACTGTCAGAATTGTCCAAGCTTGAGCGAAATATAGCTTGTTTACAGGTCGTTTTGTATATTAATCAAAATAGCAATAGAGTAATGTGGTTGATGTAGTCGTTTCGTTTTGTTAGTTGGCGAGCGCTTCCTCAACAAAACCCTGAGCAAAAAAAAAAGGTTCATTAGTAGAGCGCGAGAAAAAAAAAAAAAGTAACAGCAAAGGAAGACTGCTCATATATCCGCTGTACCTGTTCCTGTTCAACTTCAAATGCTTGCCCAATTACTTACAGGCAGTGCATTGAAGTCAGTCGCAAGACTGGCTCAACCGATTACTTCACGAGCACTAACCGCAAGACTCTATTCAGGGTCACCACCACCACCCCCACCAAAACAATCATATGAAAACAACCTCAAGACAGCAGCTTCGCCTCCACCACCACCGCCAGCTGAAGATACCACTCACTTTGGTTACAAAACTGTTAATCGTTCTGAAAAGGAAAACTTGGTGGGAGGAGTTTTTTCATCAGTTGCTTCAAACTATGACTTGATGAACGACGTCATGTCCATGGGGGTCCACCGTTTGTGGAAACACCATTTCATCAACAGATTGGATGCTGGAATGAGGCCATCGTCCTCGGAACCTTTGCAATTTCTTGACGTGGCTGGAGGCACTGGGGATATTGCATTTGGGTTATTAGAACATGCCGAAAAGAGATTTGGCGATGTTGAGAGTGAAATTACTGTGGCTGATATCAACCCTGACATGTTGAAAGAGGGTGAGTTGAGATATGCCAAACTGAAATGGGCCAAAGAAGGCAAGAATCGTATCAAGTTTCTTGTCCAGAATGGTGAAACTATGGATGCAATTCCCGACAATTCTAAAGACGTCTACACTATCGCATTCGGTATTAGAAACTTTACCGATATACAAAAGGGTTTGAATACGGCATACAGAGTGTTGAAACCAGGTGGAATTTTTGCCTGTTTGGAATTTTCACAAGTTGAGAACCCTGTTGTTGATTACGCTTATCAAGCATACCTGTTTTCATTATTGCCATTAATGGGTCAACTAATTGCAAATGATAGAGAGTCGTACCAGTATTTGGTTGAAAGTATACAAAAGTTTCCAAAGCAAGAGGAATTCAAGTCAATGATCGAAAAGGCTGGGTTCTACGTACCTGAACCAGGTTACGAGAACTTGACTTTTGGAGTTGCCAGCATTCACATTGGTATTAAGCTTTAGTTTTTTTAAAAAAAAAGTGTAAATAGCACAAGTGATTTGTAAGTTGAAGAAGTTACACTGTAGAGATCAGATCTCTCGTGATCCAACTTGAGCTCTCCGAATTTTTTTATTGCAATTTTTTTTTTTTTTGGTTTCTTTTTTTTTTATATATATTTTTTCTTACTCAACCAGACATCAGCGGAATCATCAATTCATAAGCATTTACCCAACACATGTCCACAATCACACCTGAGATTCAGGCATTATTGAACCCGGTGGTGGCTACACTCAAGCGTCACCAAATCAATGAGGATAAAGAAGTCGCTCTTGTAATTGCCCACTTATTGATGAAAGTTATATCGGCAGCAAGATGGACCAATACCTACGACTTGATAAGTTTGATTAGAAAAGTCGGAACTGTTTTACACAAGGCGAACCCTTGTCAAATCATACCTGGAAACATTGTGAGACGTGTGCTTGCAATCATTCGCGAAGAAATTGAAACTGGCTTGGAGACAAATGCCTCAACGGATGCCAATGCCAATTCCAATTCCAATTTCAATTCCAATTCGAATTCCAATGTACCAATGATGAGTTCCATGTTTAGTTTGCTTACAACTACAAACAAACAAGAGGGTAAAAAGGAGCTAAGAGCGCCTCAGTCCAAGAAGCAAACAAGCGACATGAGAAGCATTATCATTCAAGGTATAAGGGACTTAGTTGATGAAATATCCAACTTCAATGACGACTTAAACAATATGGCAATTGACTTGATTCACGACAACGAAGTATTGCTAACGCCCACACCTACATCTGACACCATCTTGCATTTCTTGCTCAAGGCCCGTTTGAAGAGGAAGTTTACCGTTTTAGTTACGGAAAACTTCCCCAATGATTTGCAAAAGGCACAAGTATTTGCTAAAACTTTGGCAGAGAACAACATCGAAACTGTGATAATACCCGATACCACAGTTTATGCCGTAATGTCTCGAGTTGGAAAGGTGATTATTGGCACCAACGCCGTGTTTGCAAATGGAGGGTGCTTATCCCTGAGTGGGGTTGCTAGTGTTGTTGAATGTGCCAAGGAACACAGAACCCCGGTATTTGCAGTCTCAGGCTTGTACAAATTGTCGCCGTTGTACCCATTTACGAGAAACGATTTAATTGAGGTTGGGAACTCGGGGAAGGTACTCAGTTATGCAGATTTTGATTTGGTTGATAACGTTGAAGTGGTAGTTAATCCACTAGAGGACTATGTTCGACCAGAACATATTGATATTGTTATAACGAATGTCGGTGGGTTTGCGCCTTCATTCATATACAGAATAGTGTTGGATAATTACAGGTCAGAAGATAACAAATTGGATTAGAGCATGAAATTTATATAGAGTTGAGGATTTAGTATTGAGTCTTGCTTTTGATAACTTTGATCAATTTAGGTTGCTTTGCATCTGTAGTTGCTGCTCTTCTCTCACAAAATGACCACTGCTTCAGATCAGAAGGATATTGGTTGATATTGTATAGACTACCCCACTTGTTGCTATTAAACTTGTTGTTATCAAACTTGACACTTTGTATTTGGGTAACTGTAGCCAAGCTTGAGTTTGAAAGGAATCTTTGGGGACTTGGTATGTCTTGAGAGCTTTTGTTCTGAATGTCGGCAATTTCATCATCAATGAGCAAACACAACTGGGCCATGGTGTACTTTTTGGAGTCTGGCTGCTGATGTTGATCGTTACAGGTGGGTGTAAAAAATGCCCTATTTTCCAGAGAAGTGTGGAAGTCTGGACTCGTGGGGGATTTGAACTGGTCCGTGCTTGCTGATTCAAGGTTTGAGCTTGGTAACAACTTGCATTTGAGTGATTCTGAGAAGGAGCTGATTGTGGATGGTTGATACAACTTGTCAAATACTTTTCTATTCAACGTTAAAGCTTCCTTCTCCCGTTCCTTTTGAAATAACTTGACAAGCTTTGATTTGAACTCTCTCATCTTTTCTTTCATGCTGATAGACAGAAAGGATGATTAAAGTGGAATGATGGAAGTTAGTTGTGATTAATAACAATTTTTTTTTTGGAATTCTTCAGCTTTTGCAACCAAATAATGTCACTACAAGCAAAAGAAACTGTTACACACATATCAATTATTACCTACCTAACATGTATGTATGTATGTATGTATGTCATAACATAAACCACACCATATCTCTGAACTCAATTTCCCAAGGAATTGTTGTCCCTACGTGTTACCACTACGTGATGGATATACTCATCATCTGCATGAACTTTTGGCAAAACCAACTGAATACCATTATCATCAATCTCAGCTTTAATTTCCTGTGCTTTTATAGGCTTCTCAAACCTCACTGCGCTTTGGTATGTTTTAATACTTGCACTACTATCCGTATGATCCTCGTGATCCACGTGTATCACCAACTCGTTATCCTCTTCATTAAAGTCAACCTTGACCTCATCCTGTTTCAATCCGGGATCATCGTAAGAAACCATATACTTGTCATCCTTCTCCTTTGAATGCAAAGAATCATCAAATCCAATGAAGTATTTACCTGAACTGAACTTGTCCCAAAAATCATCGACAAACTGGTGGTCGTCGTGCCAAAGCTCAGATCCACGGGGATGTCTAGAGCTACTGAGTGCCAAGTGACCCTCTCTGTCTTCCTCTGAGCTCTGGTAGATTTTTCCTGGAGCATGGCGTTGAACGATACGCCGTGGATTGGACTGCGGGGGCACTGAATTTACATACTTGCGTGGTCGAGACATCATCTTGTCTAATTCATGATCAAGGTAGTTACCCCAAGACGAAAGCATGGTTGTGCTGAAGACAATCCAGATTATAGGGAAAAAAGATGATGGGAAAAGTTCATTCCTTTTGTAGTGGCTTTCAGCTACAAGGACATGCAATGGAATTACAATGACATCATTGACAGCAATCATACCCCACAACTCATGCTGCTACTTGATGCAGGTAGGAAACTTTCTGTATACTTTTTTTACACAATGCGCACATGGATACTGTGTCAATCCAAGAGACGAAGGATGGGTTGGATNGATAAGGTACAACAACAACAATAATACTTCACTTTAATTTTTTTTTTTTTTTTTCATTCAGTACAGACTCTACCCATGTATATAAGTTGCATCAATCTTATTCAACGATGGACCCAAATATAATTTCAATTTTCTGCGATATGCTGTAGGATTCTCAGTTTGGATAGGATTTCCCTCAAAATAAACACACTCCAAGTCAGGTAACTTGCCCAATTCCTTGCCCACATTTTCAAAACTCAGCACTTGATTGTAGGAGCACCAAAAATCAGTCAATTTTGTCAAATGCTTCAATCCGGACAAGTCAGTCAACTTATTGGAAGTGACGTCCAATACTTGAAGATTGGTGTTGTTTTCCAAATTCTCTATCTTCTCGATACCATTATGAGACAAATACAATTCCTCTAAATTGTTTAACTTATCAAGGCCCTCGATCTTTCTTATCCTGTTTGACTGTATCGAGAGAACTCTTAGGTTAACCAACCCGTCTAAATTCTGCAATTTATGAATCCTGTTTTTCCCTAGCCATAACTGGGTAATGTTGACGAGGTTATCAAGATTTTCAATCACCTCAATCTTGTTTCCTCCAAGTTCCAAGTTCACCAATTTGGTCAATGAATCCAAGTTTTTTATCTCCTTGATCTTGTTAGCCACGAAATACAAGTTTTCCAAGTTTACCAACGTTTCAATATTTTTAATATTCTTGATCATGTTGAATGACAAATCGAGATTCTTCAAATTTGTCAAATGCTTTATGGAACTCGATATATGATTTATTCTGTTATCATAAAGATCTAGCTCCTCCAAAGTTGATGAGATGTCTTTGACTCCAACGATGGAGGTTATTAAATTTTGTCGTAAACATAACGATTCCAACTTCTTGAATCGTGACAAGTTCAAATCTTCGAGTGAGCCAATTTTCAAGTGCACAAGATCAATGAATTCGGCGTCAGACTCTAATCCAGCTGTCAAATCAATATCGGCGTCAATCTCTTGCTGATTGTTGTCTGGCAATACTGTACCTGGGTATTCAACTGCGCCATTAGTACCCTCCTCATCGTTGCCATCATCGTTGTCATCATCATACTCGTTGTGTGCATTGTCTTCTTCTTCTGTTTGCGAGAGGACTGCATCAGTATCGAGCTTGTGTTCTTCATCCTTGCTGCTTAGAGAAGCTTCTGCATCCATAACGTCTATCATTTTCGAAAGGTGGTTCTAGCTGAAAAAAAGGTGGTAAGTTCTGGTGTCCGATTTTTTTGGTAGCGTACGTCTTTCCTTTATCAGCAATTGCCTAACAATAATGAGCTGCAAGCCTCAATTGACATAATGCTAAGAGGTTACATATGCACGTTGCTTATCCAGAGTGAACTAGCTTATCTACCTTCTACGAGATGCACTATTGGTTTCTCTTACACCGTCAAATCAAGGCCAAAAAAAAAAAAAAAGAAAAAGAAAAAAAGAACAAATTACTTTGTTGATATTAATTGTGTTTAATTGTATACAACTTTCACTCGTCATATCTATCACAATCACATTGCTTAAGCATCCTCTTTGACTTCCTCTTTCAAAATGTAGTCTACAGCTTCACCAACAGTCTTAATATCGTCGGCTACTTTGTCTGGAATCTCCAAATCAAACTCCTCTTCCAAAGCGACCAAAGCTTCAACAGTGTCCAACGAGTCTAATCCCAAATCCTTTTGAAATGAGCTCTCCAAGGATATGTTTGATCCTTGTAAAGTAGCAACTGTTTTCAATGCCTCAAAAGCACGGTTGATAACTTCATCCCTGGTGATTGGTGGAGCAACGTAGAATCTCAATGGGGTGATGAAGGAAGCTTTTTGAGCTGGTAATCTCAATGAGCGTGCAGCTGATCTAGCAGTGACTCTAAACATATTGACAATATTATTGGAAAAATTAGTGGTTTCGTTGGTGGGTGGTGTTTCTCTTGAATTGACGTTAAACCTGTCAAAGATTCAGAATGTTCAAATGTCGCATGGCCCTTTTTATTTTTTTTTTTTCTTTTGTTGTCTACATATGTGTGTTGTGTGTGTGTGTGTGCGTGTACTTTTACTTGTTTTCTTCTTTTCTCTTGTCCGCCCCCTTCTTTTGTTTTCTTTTCTTTACTTTACTTTACTTTACTTTTGTTGTTCTTCTTCTTCTTCTTCCAATAACAATTTCAGGTTTTTCTGTTTTAGTGTGGATTACGTAACAAAATCGACATAAATACACACAAAAACCACCTTATTTTATTTTTCGTATATTTCTATATAAATTGTATACTAATTTCTAATGTTTAGCTCTCCATCACAAGATGAACCTCTCCTTTAATAGGGGTTTACCATCGCCCGTTGAGAGCATTGACCTTTTTGGGAGCTTCTCTTTTACTAGTTGTATTAGACACAGCAGTCTTTCTTCCAGTTAGGCTTGAAAATTGAGAGTATCCTCCTCCACTGCTTTGGCCAGTGGAGACCACACCACTCGTAAACCCAGATGAGTGGGTCGACTTATTGCCAGACCTACCAGAATGGGAAGAGTTTTGCGTGCTTGACCTCTCCAATCCAGCTCCGGTTATGGATGCACTCGCTGACGATGGTTGATATTGATTTGAACTGTGGAAGGATGATGCTCTGTCATTGAAAGACGAGGAAACGTCGCCTCTCTTGCTGTGGAAGAGCGACACCCTAGATGATGCAACATCATTTTGATTAGGAGCCAATTTCAAACTCTCAATCTCTTCTTTGAAATTCTTTTCAAACAACTCCACCAACGCCTCATGAGAAGAGCTCATACCGGGAGGACACAATTTGCCATGTAATGTCAAACAACGGCTCAACACAATCGCCATATCCTTGAATGCTTTATGGAGCAACTCAGTTTTGATCAAGTTTTCTTCCTTGTCCTGGTACCTTGGATCAGTAAAGAACAACCTGTACTGTCCAATACCACCATTGACAGGCGCATCCACAGTTCCACTCAATTGTCTGGACAAATCACTGAAGTGTGACAGATAATCATTCTTGTCTTTGATTGCAGTGTTGATCAAATTCTCCAACAAGATCAAATCGTCATTCTTTTTGGTAATTGTCTGAATAGCATTGTCCAAAGGTGATAATCTAACAGTTTCGGATGACTTAATGAAACTTCTATTCATTAACGTTGGGAAGCTCAACCAGGATTCATAAGTCGTTTGATCTGTCCATAAATCAAATACAGATGTGGACCCAGGAATCTTGGTTACACTCTTGAAAAACCTCAAGTCTTTATTCCTTGCATACTGTCTGACACCAAACGATGTGCCAAAAAGCTTATCCGAAAATTCAAAAACTGGTTCAACCGTCTTAACCAAGAGATATCTTCCAGTAACATTATTCTCTTTCAAGTTCTGCGCCTCTGCATCATCATTGATCATGATTGCACCAGGGAAAACCTTCAACAAACGTTCATGAATAGAAGTGATGTGTTCAAAAGGCAAACCCTGATAGATCTGCGAAATCACCCTCATATAATATGGGAACCCAGTTCCAATCGCCTCCACACGGAAATAAGACGGCTCCAACTTATCTGAAGACTCTAAATCCAAATAAAGTTGAGCCAATTTGTTGTGGACATGCGCAAAACTCTTGAGATCATAAGTGTGCTCGTTGTAAGCATCTAACAATTCATTCAAAGTATCCGCAGCCTTCTCAAGACTTTTTCCTTTGATGAAATTGGTGGCCATCATCTTGTACAACAACTCCTTTCTCTCAAATGAGGTTTGTTCGGGGAACTTGGGTCTGAAACTGGCAGGAACAATTTCCTTATGATCCCAGGTATATGTTGCTGCTAATAACTCCAAGCTCAATGCTGCTTGCACGAAATCGTTTTTTCGAATATAATCATCGTACATGGTGCCAATAAACGAATTGAAGTATTCGGGTTTGCCCGCTGCTTTGATCTGTGCTCTCAACTTGATGTTGTGGAATCTTCTGTCTTCATCAAACTCGTGACCAACAGGGACACTTATGTAATATACCAATGTTGCGCAGAAGGTGGTAATATTTTGAATAAATTCGTAGAAAGTTCCAAACGCTTCATCTTCGCGATCCAACCTAATGGTTGCCTTCATTCTCCTGATAAAATTATCTTGATCCTCTTTGGATGGCTTGTATGAAGCTTTCTGATACACTTCAAAGAGGCCAATGAGACATTGTTTCTCAACCTCGCGCAATTCTCCACTCAACACGTACTCTGAAACCATAATTGACCAAATCATTTTCACAGCAACAGATTGGCATTCGTCATTTCTTTGAAGCCCAAACAACACCAATTCAGGGATCAAGCTGAACTCGTCATTGATAAACTCAACCTGGTATCCTCCAAACTTGTTCAAGTTGAATCTTATAATGTCCGACTCTGTAGAATCCCACGCCAACGCATCCCAAGCCTCATTGATCAAGTATGCAGCTCTATCGCGCACATTGCGAGTAATCTCTGAGCAGGCTCTACCAGGAACATTGGACAAATGTTCAACAGCTACTGGTGGAAGAACCGCCAATTTTAACAATGCCTTCAAGTAGTTACCCCAAAGCACTCTATCAAAATGTTCCGACTCCTCAATAGGCGGAAGTTGATACGAAACAATCAAAGGTCTCACCAACTCCAAAGCACACATTGACCCATCAACAATCGTCGCATACAATGATAGCCACTTGTCTTCAGGGAAGTACTTTCCCAACCTAATATACCTGATCCCAGATATAACTGTCAAAAGATCTTCTCCATGAAAGTCCGCTGCTAAATATTTTGATGGATCAAAAACGTCACCTTCAATTTCCGTGTTTAAAATACGTCCAAATCCATCGTTTCCAGCTGCTGCCTTACCAATTTTTGCCATAAATGAAAAACAAACAGCTAATTCTACCAAAACTTCAACCAACAGCTCATCATTGACTGCTTGGTCGATTGTGAATGAATTGAAGGGGTAAGTAGTAGGGAACAATTGCGTGAGGATACGCTTTGGTTTGAAATAATCGTTTCCTCTAGTGAACTTGTTGTATCGAATAAAGGTTCTCGCCATTGCTGGTAAGAACTTGGCTAACGTAAAACACAAATCTAAATCCTTACCAAAAGGTAACGACCTTTCCCACAAAATAGTGCACACCTTGTTAAGAACACTACAGCCCAATCTAGTAGCTTCCACATCCATTGGTCCAAGAAACGTATCTATAGCCCATTGAATCGACTTTGCGAGCATAACATGTCGCACGTCATCGTTCTCCACAAGCGGTCCGTGAAGCAAACGCAAGATCAAAAGAAGCTTGCTGATTGGAATCTTGTGCTCTTTTGTTGCCTTCTTGATAGTTCCATCGTAATTCAATTCGTCTGCACCCATTCCACGAAGGCCAATGGAGTCAATGAACCGAATCAGCATGTCCATCAACGTACGATCATCCATGCGAGACTTCAAACTGATAAGATAATCAAGACTATCTAATACCAACACTTGATCCTCGACTAAGGCTGCAGAATCAACAGAGAGAAATTTTTCAACCGACATGAATAATCCATTTAAAGCATTGAGAGTAACTTCCAAGTCGGCACTTTCTCGAAGAGTCTTCAAAGCCACTCTCAACAAAACAGTGCTGACCCTGCACATAGATCTAGCCACAGAATTCCAATTGACAGTAGCTCTACCAAATAACTCGCTAACCTTGTTAATCAAATAAATACCCACCTGTTCAGGGTAGGTGTGTTTCACCATAAAATCGTCAATCAAATGGAAGTATTCCTCCTGCTTACCGAATAAGATATCCAACAAGTGGATGATTGCTTTGAATGTGTTGTCCTCTAAAATTTCAATTGTCAGTCCAGAGTGGCGGGATGAATTCTCAACAATCCCAAGCAAGGATGAAAAAAGCTCACTAAAGTACTTGAGCAATTGTGCAAGCTCCAACTTGCAAAAAACAACCAACGAATTCGATAATTCGTCAAGTCCCTTTTGCCCCAACTTGAAATATTTTTCATATTGGAAAATGTTATCGATGGAAACGTCGGAATTGTAAACTTTACCCACATATTCCGTATTGACTTCAACGCGAGCAATTGGAATATTTTGCGAGGTTGAAAATATTTCAACAACGTGGGGCTTCGTTTTGTTGAATTCAACCAATCGGTTCCCTGATTTGTACAAGAGCTTTCCTTCACCGGTCAAGACTCCGTTCACATAAAATGACAACAAAATGAAGTCATCTCTCATTGGCTTCTTATTTGGACTCTTCAAAGAGACTCCATTAACTTTGACGATTTCACCAATACATTCACCCGAAAAGACAGATATGAACTGCCATTGTCTCTTTTCCAACTGATTCGAAGCCTTTGCAAACGTAATGAGCTCATTGTTGGGTGTGCTAACTTCAAATGTCAACAAGTCATCTTTGGCACCGCCTTTGATCAAATGGACTCGGCTCATCCTTAAATAAATACGCTCGTAATTTTCTGCCAATGGGTCAAAAAAGATTGGCTTGATCCTAGCAATTGGGGTTGAGCTTGAGACCATGTCATTGTTGGACGAGCTAAACTGATGCTTGAATTCTTTGACGGTGACAACTAGTTTTTCAGCTCTAGGATTCACAGCTATTCCTTGGCTTGTACCTGCAATGATTCGATCAACAAGCTCTCCCCACCCATTGTTCTCAACTCCATCAAACGAATCACCTCGCTTGTTGATGTAGGATCCATACAATTTGATGGAAAAGTGGTGTGCCTCGCCTGATTGCAACGATCCAGTATTGCGAGAGAAGATTCTGGTGATATCGGCCACACCAGCAGCGATACCCCTTTTCACTCGTCTAATCTGTGGCGCAGGAGAGTTCTTCAAAGTTAAATCAACCTCCTCAGTTAAAACAGTCACGAGGAAAACTTTATTGTTGACAATTTCACTTGAGGGAACATTTCTAAACAACGCAGCACTAATCTTTTCAACGTTTACCAAGTCATCGACTGAATCTGTATGGACAGCAAAAGCCTCAGTTAAACGCCTGTGTGCGTTACGAAGGTACATGTAAGCAATTGTACCGGCAAATCCTGGAGGCTGGTAAGCAGAAGAACCTGAAACGGATTTAAAATCAACCAAAATATGGGAAGGTGGTTCATGTCTAAAATTTCTACCCAATGGTGGATGCAACGAGTACTTTTCAACAGAATTATGAATTTTAATTGGGAAATTTTGGTCAAGACCACCTAACTCACTGTTTAATGCAATCATCGCTGGATTCGAATTGCCCCAGTGAAGAATACGGCCATTGTATGCGTCTCTTGCTAAAATGGACTTATATCCAGAAACATCAGTGTCGTCATTCTCTAAATCATATGCTTTTGTTTCAATTCTAGCAGTTTTAGATGAAAGTAATTTGGGGATTTTGTTAAACAAGAAAACAACAGTTTCTCTTGCAACTTGAGCCTCATCCTCTGTCAAAAGGTCGTACAGTAACTTGATTCTTGTTTCATTCAAAGCATGATAAATCAGCACCAATTTGGCAAAGAGTCTAAACTCGCCCATTGAGTACAACGCAAAAATATGCGAGGCAAGTAATTCCAATGTGTACTTGGTTTCGTCGCTCAAATTTTCAACCTCGTTGTAAGTACTTGGAAAAGGTGGAATCTGAGGCTTTGAATAATTCTCTTGCACTCCATTAGTGGCTTCATTATGGTTCTTTTCCAGGTCAGCGATGGTAGGAACCGTCGAAGCATCCACTATGTTATTGAATTCTTCATTAACTTCCAACTCTGGGTATGCCAATTCGCCAGTAATCTTGACGAAAGCTAAGGGGAAAATAACAACTTCAACGTTTTGCACCGGCAATTCATCCAAGTTATTTGAGGTAGCAATATACTCATTTGGCCAAGGTTTCACCACGGCATACCCTCTTGCCCATTTGTCATCCTTGACGTCAAAAATAAAGACTTGGTCACCAGGGTACAAATTCTTAAAGTGTGGGCTTCTCAAATGGGGATGTCTTTCATTTGGTAAAAACGGTTTCAAAATTCTACCTTTGAGAAAGGCGTTTGTTCTTGTCCAAGTCATGATGTTGAGAAGAAACGAACGTCGCTCAATAGTAGTGATGTTTAATTTTTTTTTTAGCTCAATTCGACGACAAGGGGGGTTTTTTGTAAGATTTCCAGTTGCATTACTTTGTCGTCAAAAAAAAGTTTCGAATGAGTCGATTTTGTGTTTTATTTCTAGAGAATAATTCAAATTGGGAAAAAGAAAGAAAATTAATAAATGTTGAATTTCAGGTGGAGAGAGGTGGCGCACAGTACATTGGACACATCAATCTCAATGGCCAATACGAGAGAAAAAAGAAAGAGAAGGAACCCATACGATGCTGGCTCGTCTGGCTTAAAGCCATATCCTCTTGCTGGACCTCGTTGATGGCCAACATCCTCACACTATACTCAATCGGTTTGAGTTTTTTAAAATCTATACAATTTGTAACTTTGTGCAATATTAATCTAAGCGATAATTTCAGATTATGTAAGATCTGACACACATGTCTCTGAAGAAAAGGACCCTCGGAAGGATAAACCACGATGTTCACATCCACATCCTACTATGCCAAGAATGATAGCCATTTACGCATAACTTCCTTGAAGCTCTTGTGGTTGTAGTCTGTACCTCCATCCCAGATGTAACGATCCATCTCAGTTCTGCCGGAGTCAAAATCAAGTCTATCTAAGCTTGTAATTGTTGAGCCTTTTATCACCCTATAACCAGCATAGAGCACGGCAAATACCATCAATGGTCCGTAACTTGAAAAAAAGAATAAAGTGTTCCACTCGTGTTTCAAAAACACAACAAAGCCCATCGCTAGGACCATAAATAGAGTGGCACACGTACCAATAATAGCGGTGTATGGTTGAAAAGGTGACTTGTAAGGGTACGATGGGTCATCTCTGCTCATTATATCTGGCCTCCTTTGCAACCCAAAATAAAACCTGATAAACGTCAAACACATGGCAAACCAAACAAAAATTCCGGAGGAAGCGATGACGCTGTTTAGATTTTGAAATACAACAGTGGCTGATTCAGATACGCAGGTGAAAGATAATAGACCAAACGCACCTGCAAGCATAACGGCATTGTAAGGGATCCCATTCCTGTTGCAGTACGTAAGAAATCTAGGCGCTTTCCCTTGCAAAGCCAAAGCGTAAACCGTTCTCGAACTGACATATAATTGTGCATTGCCACAACTAACGGCAAAGAACACCAAAAACACATTTGTTACAGTACTGAAATCGCACTGACCCGCACTTTGAAGAGCGACTATCCAAGGGCTCTGAGCACCACTTCCGAATCCAGCAAAAACCGACGAGTCATTCGAGCAATGAACACCACCAACGGTTTGGATGGCGATGTTAGTTGGGAACTCCGACGCATCAATCCCCGTTTTACCCAGAAGGTATCTGAGTAATCTGGGATCACCAGCATAAATATTCAACGTAACCAAAAAGGCAGATAAGCAGTAGAATATAACGATTCTCCAAAAAACCCGCCTCATTGCTGACGGCAATGCCTTCCTTGGATTTCTTGCTTCACATGCCGCTATGCATACAATCTCAGTACCACTATACGCGTAGCAAACTACAAGAACAGCTGTAAGCAATGACAAAAATCTTCCAGCGTCGCCTCCAATCCCATCACTGGGAGGGTTGGTTCCATTGTCGTTCAAATTGAAGCTGGGTCGGAAAAGTCCAAAAATTATATTGTTTTCAAAATCTGACTTCAGGTGCTCCCAATACTTGAAACCTAAAGCAGGACCTCCAAATCCTCCTCTGTTCAAAACAATCATTACGATCATCATTACCACCACCCAAAGTAGTTTGATCAAGCTTGATACATATTCAATCTCGCCAAAGACCCGTACATCAATGATGTTGCTCGTGATAATGGAGCCTAGAAAAAGAAAAACAAACCCTGTCGTGGCTCCTTTGTTCGAGGTGGTTTTGAGCTGGGGGAAATACGATAGCATAATGACTCCGGCAACCACTTCACCTGCTACACCAAAGGCAAAGCTAAGGAAATATAGCCACCCTGTAGCAAACCCAAACGCATCATCAACGAATCTGGAGCTCAACCCAGAGACACCATCGATAACAGAGACGAAGGTGACCATTTCGCAAAAAGACATCATCGTGCACAAAACAACCACCCCAACTATCGCAAAAGCTAGTAGTGCACCAAAACCACCAGCAATATTGATCGCTTTTCCAGAGTTTAGAAACAACCCGACTCCAATGGTCCCACCAAGTGATATCATTTGTAAATGTCGTACACTCAACTTTCGATGTAGCCTGTCCTTGCTGCTTGCATAATATAAATCCTCTACATCGGATGCAAACTCCTTCTCAGACTTGTGTGGCTTTGGTCGTCGGCTCTTAATGTCTGATGCTTCATTCCCACTTGCATAAAAATCATTTGCGAGATCTTGCTCTTTGACAACATTTAGTATAGTCTCCTTCTGCTGCACTCTGGGAAGTTTGGCAAGAACTCGACCTTGAATTTTGTCATTTAAAGCGCTTTCTTTGACAAACTTTTCGAAATCATTTAGTTCAATGGTTTGTAAAGGAATACTATTGCCCATTTCCATCTCCTTCGTACCTCTCTCTGCTGCTAGTCGCTCATATGTCCGTAAGTATTTAAACCTTCCGTCCTCGAATACGGCATTATGTGCCATTTCAGTGATCAAACTTGAATCAAGTGATATTGCATCTTCGGTCAGGGATGTTGATAGATCAACATGCCCATCAGGGATTGACAAATCAACCTCTTCCATTTTCCCGAATGCATTTCGAAGTCGTCGTAGAGACGCAGAACTTTTAGAATCCTCCTCATTGTTTCTTAGGCTTGGGAATAAGTTTACTGAAGCTGAGGATATCAGATCCATTTATATGATTGTACGTGAGTGAGGGGGGGCGGGGGGCGAGCAGGGGATAGACTGTGTGTGAATTCCGATTCTATCGTCTTGTGTTTGATAAGAGGGTCACAAAAATTTACTGCACGGAGAGCGAGACAATCAAACACTTTTCATCGACGACGCATCCAAATATTAGCTAGCACAGTACTTGTTGGTGCAAGATCTACCGACATATACTTATTTATACACACACAACTATGATGCCAACACCACTCTATATTCTCTTTAAATCCCAATCATGACTCCATTACAGCAATGGAGGCACAGATTTGACTAAAAAAATAAAAGGACTTAAAAAAAAAAGTGTTGTGGTGGTGGTTCGCGTCAGAAGCCAATGAAGGCAACGACACTGTGCAAGTTGGTTATGAGCAAGCCCATTTAAAACCAAACTCGCCTATCTCCAAAAATTGAATATTGTAACATTTCAAGTCATCAATGATGACATTTCAGCTGTTACACTGAAAAGAACAGATACTACACTGGATCTAAGCCAAATGGCAAAGAGATTTGGTTTTCAGAATAAGGGAGACCAGGGGAATGGCTAGTATTTATACTCTTTCAGAAGTCGTGTAGCAACGCTCAAATCAGGCGAAGAGAGAAAGAGAAGAAAAAGAAAAAAAAAATTTTTCCTGTTTTCTCTGTTTTTCCCTCTTTGTCTCACTTCTTTGAAGAGCTGAAAAAAAAAAAAAAATAAAAAATTTATTCCACTAACCATCACAACTTACCATTCTTCGTCTATATTAATACACCAAATAACTATTACTAAATGGTATGTTAATTGCTGGAACAACATCCTCCTTGTCACATCTATCGCTTTACGCGTTTGTGCATCTTGGAGTGGTGATAAGGTTCCCTGACATCGCTCCTTGATGTGCAGGCTGAGTATCACATTATCATGATATTGTAGAGTAAAAGTGGGAACAAAAGGGACTAGTTCGTTGAGATTAAGTTTGAGAACACCTTTTATTAACTTTTATTCAATGACACAGCCTTCCTCAAAGAAAGTTGCTCCAGCTCCATTTGCAGCCAAGTCCAGCAAATCTACCACCGTCAAGAATCCTTTGCTTGAGTCTACACCAAAGAACTTTGGTATTGGACAATCAATTCAACCAAAGAGAAACTTGTCGAGGTTTGTCAAGTGGCCAGAATATGTTAGATTGCAAAGACAAAAGAAGATTTTGTCTTTGAGATTGAAGGTCCCTCCATCTATCGCCCAATTCAACTACACCCTTGACAAAAACACCGCTGCACAAGCTTTTAAATTGTTCAATAAGTACAGGCCAGAGACTCCTGCAGAAAAGAAGGAGAGATTGACCAAAGAGGCTGCTGCTGTAGCCGAAGGTAAATCCGCTAAGGATGCCTCACCAAAGCCTGTTGTTGTCAAATACGGGTTGAATCACGTGGTTTCACTCATCGAAAACAAGAAGGCCAAGCTAGTACTCATTGCCAATGACGTTGACCCAATTGAATTGGTTGTATTTTTACCAGCTTTGTGTAAGAAGATGGGTATTCCTTACGCTATTGTCAAAGGTAAAGCCAGATTGGGAACTTTGGTTCACAAAAAGACCTCATCTGTTGCAGCTTTAACTGAAGTCAACTCTGCTGATGAAGGAGAGTTGTCGAAGTTAGTTTCAACCATCAATGCCAACTATCTCGAAAAGTACGACGAGAATAAGAAACACTGGGGTGGTGGTGTAATGGGTTCAAAAGCCAACGATAAGCTTGCAAAGAGAGCTAAAGCAGTTGCTGAAGCTAGCTAGAGTGTAATACATATCTTATAGTGAATAATAAGTACTGTTTCACTGACAGAGCTTGTAGCGTAACACACAAACAGCAGTTGTGTTGGGCAGAGGTTGTGTGCATTGTATTTTCATTAGGGCTATAACCATACTCCCGAATCCGGAAAATTTGTGCGGCGCTCGTACAAACGTTCCCAGACGCATTTGCATTTCCAAAGTAGACGAAAAATTATTTACTGGTTTGCTTCGTCTTCCATATACAAAACATATCAATAGACAACAAAGGTATGTCCAACCACCAATCTATATTTACAAACTGCTCGCTGATGGAAAGAATGATGGCGATTGTTTAAGGGCAGTCATTTGCGGGACAGGATCGTCAAAGGAGGAGTCCTTGCGTTAATTTTTTGATCATCTAGGCAAGCTGTAAAGGCATCAAAACAAGGGACTGATTTACTAACAAGATATAATAGATGGCTAAAAGTAAGAACCACACCAACCATAACCAAAACAAGAAGGCTCACAAGAACGGTATCAAGAAGCCAAAGACCTACAAGTACCCATCATTGAAAGGTGTTGATGCTAAATTCAGAAGAAACCACAGATATGCTTTGCACGGTACTGCCAAAGCCTTGGCCAAAGCTAGAGCCGCTAATTAGTTTCAATAGTTTTTGAATAAAGGATATTTGTTGTGAAGATTTTACGAATTTTCATGTGCCAGCTGTCTATATTTTTTTCTTTTTATTTTTTTTTGAATTGGGGTGCAATGACCAACAAATTCACTGAAGTGATGGCGATCGAATTCCATGCAAGGTGTGAGCTACAGGCGGTTGTATTTCTTTCAAAGTTATTTCTTTTATCTCTCAGCTGATACGTCAAGTTTCTCTAATGTACGGTGTTGTTCGCAGCAATGAACCCCTTTTTGAGAAGGATGCGCTACCCTGATGAAGTCTGTACGCTTGAGAATACCAAGCAAACTAGTTATAAACAGAGGATCACTATGATAGTCAAAGCCTGGCTGAACAGTATATAGAACATCGTCGACCAGTACAAAGAAACCAAAAAGTGGGAAAAGCAGGGGCGTGGCAATCTGCGGAAAATTATCTCCCAATCAACTAGGAAATTTATTGTACGATACTAAGCTAGTAAAACCCTCACGTCTCCGTCCTCCTCCTCATATACTATTTTTGCAACCAAACTCCCTCTGTCTCTTTCTCCCTCTCTCTCTCTCTCTTTCTCTCCACACAGCCTTCCTTCACGACACAATCTACCATCACGATGTCAGGTACCAGATTGAAGCCACCTTATCGCGTCTACATCAAGAATCTTCACTACGCAGTTACTGAAGAAGATTTGTATGCCTTGTTTGAGAAATATCGTCCGTAAGTAGTCACTATTAGCATGCCAACTACTGTCAATCCTTTACTGACCTATTAGTGTGGCCATCCTAGTCCCTACTTATACAATTAGGTTTAGCAAAAGTGGGAGACGCAAGCCCTTTGGATTTGCCTATGTTGAGCTAGCAGGTCCTGAACAAGTGGAGGCAGCAGTGAAGGAATTT
Source organism: Lodderomyces theae (assembly GCF_024610275.1). Taxonomy (NCBI): domain Eukaryota; kingdom Fungi; phylum Ascomycota; class Pichiomycetes; order Serinales; family Debaryomycetaceae; genus Lodderomyces; species Lodderomyces theae. Next base: position 33,672 of record NW_026261420.1, on the reverse strand, counting down.
GATGGGAAACTGTTCCACGGGAAAACTCTCACAGCCACCGTTTTCCAACCCTACAACCCTCAACACAGGTTCTGGTTAGATGGTACAAGTTTGGTGACTCCTACTCCACGAGTGCAACTGAATGCCCCAAATGCGGAGTCAAATGCGGAACCCAATGCTCAAACTTCAAATGCTAATGTAACTCCAAATGGGGCACCAGTTGTGGTACCGGTTGTGGTACCAGTTGACGGTGCTTCATCCACAGGCAAGATATTGATTTCAAAGATTCGAGGAGAAATCACGTATTCCGAAATTGAGGATTTCTTCAGCGATTACAACTTTAACGACATCTCCATATGCAGACACAAAACGTCAATCGTCAATCCATTGACCCTTACAGGTTCTTACTATAGTGCTATCATTACTGTAGATACATCAACTAAGAGCGTGGATGAAATTATTGAGGCATTAAAGCCAAAAAAGTTTATGGGGAAACGAGTTAAGTTGAAGCCAGCCACGACGAAACAAGCAACACAAGTTGAAAGAGATGATATTTTTGCAAACCTGATTGTTCAAAATGATGAGCAGCAGGTAACAACTTTGGAAACTCAAAACAAAGAGCACACTTTTCCAGCTGAACCAACCAATTTAGAATCGCCAGACCCAACATCGATGATAGTTAGTCCTGGTCTGACTCAAAGCTCCAATTTCAATGCTAGAATCAACTCCCCGTGAATGTGTTTCCTCCCATAATCTACTTATGCTAGTTATTACTCTCTTTTGTATATTTATTATTGAAACAAAAAACCCCAAAACTATTTAAATTGTACAAGTAAATTAATCAGCAGTTTTTTGAGTACCACGCAACAAACCAGTTCTTCTGGCAGCAATCAAACCTGCCTTTTGACCTGAAACAGCACCTCTAGAGATAGTAGAAGCTTTACCAATATGTTGATGGTTACCACCACCATGAGGGTGATCAACTGGGTTCATGGCAACACCTCTGGTCTTTGGCCATGAGTTTCTCTTGACCTTGTACTTGTGGAATGCTCTACCAGCCTTCAACAAAGGTTTATCGATTCTACCACCACCAGCAACAACACCAATGACACCTCTAGCATCGGAAGAGATAATCTTCTTAGCACCAGATGGCAACTTTACTCTGGTCTTGTTTTCATCTGGGTTGTGTCCGATAATGATGACGTAGTTACCTGAAGTTCTACCCAATGCACCTCTGTCTCCAACTTTCTCTTCGACATTTGAAACAATAGTACCTTCTGGACATGATCCCAATGGCAAGATGTTACCAACGTTCAATGAAGCCTTCTTACCGGCATAGACAAATTGACCAGTGTAGACACCTTCGTTAGCAATAAAAGTTTCTTCTCTCAACTTGTATCTGTATGGGTCACGGAAAGCAACTTTGGCCAATGGGGCACCTCTACCTGGATCGTGGATGATTTGTTTGACAACACCACGGATGTATCCATGACGTTCAGCGTAATCCAAGGTTCTCAATTTGGCGGCACCTTTTCTCAATCTGGTGTGAGAGGTGAAGATGGAACCAGCACCCTTTCTTTGGTTACGAATAACTCTACCTGTAAAAAAAAATTGATGTTAGTATTAGACTAGGCAATTTGAAATGACGGAATATATGTATGTGTCCTGTCCTCGTAGATGTGGTGCTATCCAGCTCTCTGCTCTAGATCCACAGGAAGGGGGGGCACAGTAGACTCTCCACTGTCAACTCAACGAATATTCCTCTTGCTTAGTTCGACATACCCATTGTTTAGTGATTTGGTTTGATTAGGTGTTCTGGAAAGGTAATTTGATTAATTTTTTAGGTGAGATTTTTTTTCACTACTTTGGGTTTCTCGCACTCTGTGATGATTTTACTCTATGGGAGAGACAAAAAGAGAGAGAAAGAGAGAGAGAGAGAGAGAGAATGTATGTGTGCATGTATGTTTACTAATGCATGGTAGTGCTCTTTTTTCTTTTGTATTGTTTTCATCTGCTCACACACAAGCAATTAATTTTTTTGTGTTACAACTGTATCTAGGGCTAAGCCCTATTCATTTTACGGCTACCAAGTGTTAGTTAAATTCGAGCTTTGGTGGGTCAGGTAGGGTCAACACATCTGCGGGACAACATGTTGCTGAGTTTGTCAGTCGTCATTATAGTTTTTTCTTACAATAAAGACAGTGCATTATCTTTCATTGACGTCGAGTGTACTGCCAAATCGATTTATCTAAAGAGATAAGATCACTCAACTGGCTTTTGAGGTGGGTGGTTAATTTGACCTCAAGCGAGTGAGTCACGATATTTGCAGCATACTTTCGGCCTTATTGGATTCCATAATTGCACTGTATACGGTCTCACTGGAGAGCAGCTCTTCAAAGTATTGCACCTCTGAATTGATATCTCACATGGTAGCTTTAGATCAATCTCCGCGAAACGCGCAAAAGAGATGCCGAGTCAGTTTCACGTCTCTTCGCGGACAATTTGTAAAGCTCAACCCAACATGAGATCTGTACGGTGCATATGGTACTATCCATGTAATTCACGTTCCCTAACTGCTTTGAGAAGGGTCCCAAGTAACCGTATTACAAGACCATATCTGAAGTCTTCGAAACTGCACCGCTCCGAAAATGAAGCCTCTACCAAACCCCCCACGGAGGCTAATACCAATGGCTTGACCTCAAGTCACCAAGTAGATAGTGAAGCATTACAAGTCTCAGAGAAGGCTAAAACAAAAAGTAAGGGGCGCAAAATCATCTCAATGCTCAAAGATGCCAAAGCAGCCCCATCATTCAAGGAGCCACAAGACACTAAGAAACCAAATGGTCTGAAAATTGCAATTGCCGACAAATCATACAATGCAGATGCTCAGAACCTCGAAAAGGCATTTGAGAAGATGGAAAGCCTTGAAAAACGAAGCCCGAAAGGGAGGTTGTCAAAAAGGCGATCAAAGTTGGGCAAGTCGTCTACAGAAGTGGATTGTGAGCCAGGGACTGTACGATTCACGTCAGAGGATACTATTGAGAAGACATTGGATCAGTGTATAGCACCCAAAAAGTCCGATATCCCCCAACTAGCTCACAATCTAGATCGAGTCTTGTTTTCACCTGGTGTGCATTTTTTGCAAGATCCTAGAACTCGGGTGTACAACTTTGCTCCATTTTTGAAGAATGTGATACATTACAAGGACTTTAACTTTGATGCCGCGGGTAGTTATACACCCGTCGACAAGCACAAGACCTTGTTTGAGAATGCAAAGAAGTTCAAAAAGCAGTTTTACTCGAGTACTTCATCCATGACTTCGGTCTTGAGTAAATTTTATATGTTGTTGAATAATTACACACCTTCAAGAGTTGCAAGGTTTGGAGAGATACCTTTAAGTGGTGTAGCTACAAAACTACCTAGTAGCACTTTCCTTGAACCAAAGGGAACATTCATGGATGATGAAAAGACGAGAACGATATACTCACTACTGGCAGACAAATCTTGTGATTCCGAAATATTGCTTAGTGCAATGGGTATTTGTATGGAGACGTTATTGACCAATCCGGAAGATGACTTTGTCAAGTTTAGAAAAGACAATCTCGACGAAGCACCCCCATCTCCGATGAATGCTTACAATTATTCGTCGTATGGAGAGTTTTTGATGCGGTCACAATTGGACTGTTTTGATGAGAGATTACCGGGCAATGGTACTTTTGATTTGAAAACTAGAGCCTCAAGCAATATAAGATATAATTCAAGAGATCCCAATGTGGGGGAAACCGATTACCAGATTTACAAATTAACAGGTCAGTACGAAAGTTATGAAAAGGAGTTTCGTGACCTAATCAAATCTGGAGCTCTACTCAAATACTTGTTCCAAGCTAGAATTGGACAAATGGATGGGATCTTTATTGCTTATCATAACATTAATTCGATATTTGGGTTTCAGTATTTACCGTTGGAGGAATTGGACAAGATATTCTACTCGCATGCACAATTCAGCACATTGGCGTTAGATTCCAAAGACACGACATTGGATGCACATTATGAATTGGATAAATTACCATCTTTTATTGGTGAAACACAATTTAAATTCTCCTTGGAGATATGGGAAACTTTATTGAGGGATCACATTATAAAGGACTTTGAAGCTAGTGGATTGGAAGGTACTGCATTTCGGTTAGTCATTGAAACTTATAAACAACGTTACGCACGGACGCAGCAGTTGAGGGTGTATGCAATTCCAGTATTGCAAAGTGAGATTGAACAGTTGCAGCTGTTTGGGAATCGATTCCCAACGGATTTCAAACAAGATATTACAGAGAAACAGAGAATAGTCAATACCAAACAACACGTTACCGAGTTGCAAAAATTCAATAGCAATTCCATCAAAGACAAAACGCTATTGTCGTATATTATTTCAATGGGGGATAGTTTTATCGATGAAACAAAGACCAAGTACTATTTCCTACCTACACGTTTGCCAAAATCATGGCGTGTTCTGTACTCTATTAACAGAGTGAAAACCGTTTCAAAAGAAGATTTTGTTAAAGTGTTTGACTTGCCAATTCAACAATTAAGTGAACAGTTTGAACTGACTAATAAATCAAAATCGAAATTCATCAAAAAGCTACAACTGATGCACCAAAGCTATGAAAAATTAGGTGCAATGAGAAAAAAGCAATGGGCATTGAAGGAAAAACCTGCAAATGTATATAGGCCAAAGTATCATTTTTGAAAGAGCTCGAATCTACTTAAAATTGTATAGAACCATTGATCGGCTCATTTCCATTTGCAAGCTTAGCTTGAGCTTTTTCCTTGCCACCTTCAAAATTCTCTCTCACTCGAAGATAGTGTTGCAATTCCTCAGCTGATACTGAAGGGTTCAATTCAGTTTGTGCCTTGATAAAGTCCTCCATTTTAACCAAAACAGTGGTATCTTCCTTTGTAGCAACATTATCAAACCACCACCTAGAATTGACCTCATTCTTACCCTGGGCAACCATATCGGCATTATACGCTTTAATCTTTTCATCAACCTCACCAGCCACTCGCGTCATTGCATTCAACATAGAATCGGAACACAATGCATAAAAGTCGGCACCGGTGTATGTGAATGAACACTTTTCGGCAATTTTTTGCAAATCAACCCCATCATCCAACTGGAATTTCCTTGTCAAAGCTTCCAAAATCTTGGTCTGCTTCTCATCGGTGTCGGATATTCCAAGATACAACATTTTGTCAAATCTACCAGGTCTCAATAACGCTTCATCTAGTAAATCTGGTCTATTTGTGGCGCCAACAACGAAAACCCCATCTCCTCCTTCACTGCTCATACCATCCAATTCTGCTAGCAATTGAGACACGATTCTATCCATAACACCACCAGAATCACCCTGGTTACCCCTCTTGGGCGCCACCGAATCCAATTCATCAAAGAAAATGACACAGGGCTTGGCATCTCTTGCTCTTTGGAAAACACGACGCACATTAGCCTCGGATTCACCAATGTACATATTCAACAATTCAGGACCTTTGACGGAAAAGAAATTCAACGAAAAGTTTGTAGCAATAGCTTTTGCCAACAATGTTTTACCAGTTCCTGGGGGACCATAAAATAAAATCCCACTCCGTTTCTTTAACCCATTGTTGAACAATTCAGGGTGCTTTAACGGCATATCTATAGTATCCAAGATTTCGTCCTTGACCAAGTCTAACCCACCAATATCTTCCCATTTAACGTTAGGGATACGAGGAGCTCCGATGGAATCACTAAATTGGTTTCGAGCTTCATTAATGGCAGCTTCGAAATCTTCAGGTGTCCAAGTGATGACCCCACCATTTCCAACATTGATTAGGTCAAGCACTGGAATATTGAGTTCTTTGGACAATTTCGTCAATCGCTTAATGGCCAATTTCTTGGATTTTTTGATTATGGATATCAAATCACGAGGAGTCAATCCGGCAGATTGTAATGCAAGTGTTTTCGAGTTGATGTCTTTTCTAGTTACGAACGGGAACGAAGTGAGGTCTGTGGAAGAGGGCACCTTGGATCGTTCATTTGCAATCAAATATTTGAATATATCGAGACGTTCATTTTCAGTGGGGACAGTAAATTCAATTGTGAATTTCAAGATGGATTTTATGTTATCATTCAACTTGTCATAATCATTACAGCTCAAAACAATAACGAGGTTGGAATACTTTTCCAAGTACTCAACCAAGGTTTCAATTATCTTCAACGAAAGTGATGCAAAGATGCTCGAGTTTTGATCATTTTCATCTGTTTTAGGAACCAAATTCTCAATATGTTTTAAATAGATGACATGGAAAGCAGATTGGTTAGGTACATTGGCTATCAATTTATCAATTTTACCACTAAGCAATCCAATTGTCTTCAATTCTTGGCCAGGGTTGATGAAGTCAAAACAGTCAAGTTCAATCAAGTTCAATCCCATATCGATGCATGTACTGCGTACTAACGTCGTTTTCCCTATTCCTCTACTCATTGATGTCAAAAGTATCGATGTCCTCAAGTTGATTTTTGAAGATAGGCATGTTTGCAAGATTTTTCTAAACTCTTGTGCATACTTGAAATCAGTTGAAGGAGCATAGTCGAAGATGGGCGGCAAGTTGAGGTACTGGTACCAATTTGCGTGTGCGTTTTCAGGCAACCTCGAACTGTCAACACCTGAGGACACAAGTAGAGTCTTTGTGGGGTCAATGAGGAATTGGTTGGTTCCCATTTCATTTGTACCCTTGATATCAGTGACTTTGAACCAAGCTACTGCATCGGGGTTCCCCACTGGAATTACTTCCAAATTTTGTTCTCCATTCTCGTCGTTATTGTCTTCGCTTGCATTATCAAACATGACTTTTGCCAAAACAGTGTCGATAACGACTGGGAAATAATCCCCTTCCTTGACGCATTTCAATTGGTCACTGAGAATTGTCTTCAAACTGGAGAAGAAGCTTTGTTGATACGTCTTGTCCATGGTTATTTGTGAACTTACTCTTGAAATCGTTGCGGATTCAGCAACTGGAATGAGCGAGTTCAACGAATCTCCCTGTACAGGTTCAATTGTGATTTCTGAATCTTGCCCAAGCTGTAAGTTGATCAATAAAATAGGCGAGACATACAAACATCCAGTTTGAAATGAAGATTGCGGTTCAGTGAAGCTGAAAATTCTCACAACAATAAACTCGTTTGCGGTGTTGATTTTGACTAAATCACCATTGAAAACCGGGAATCCCAATTTAACGAAATCAGAATTGTTGATAAATGCATAAAGTTCCTTGTCTTCTTTACGCCAATGTTCTGGTGGATGTTCAAAGTTCATCTTTTCAAATAACGGTTTGACTCGGAATTTTGTGGCACTGTTTGCTTTTGAGTGTGCATCAAATTGTAATCCAGATGACAAATAGCTGGACAAGTCCAAATCCAAATCAGCATCGTCAAATGATTCAGATGTTGCGCTTGGTGCAAGGGTATTATTGCCATCATTCTGATTTATCAAGACAAAGTTTGTATCGAGATCAACCTTTCCCTGTGCCACTGGCTCACATAAATTAACCCTTCCGTTTATCAAACGGATTGTATCTCCTTCATTAACCACATTGCCATTCCCTACAAGCATCTGAAGCACGAACAATTGTTTAATCGTTTGTTGTGATCTATCCTTCAACAAATGGTAGACTTCGTTTGGCACTGAGACGAAAACCTGTGACAAATTCGGAATGCTGGCCACGTCAATCGACTTCACTGCTGCCAAATTGAAAGTTAATTCGTCACTGTTGAAACGTGCCATATTGGAGTTATTGATGAGAATAATCGATTTAGTGAGGTGGGACTGAACTCTGCTCACTTTGAGTATTTGGAACTTGTCAAAGTAGTCTGGAGCTCCTAGTAACTTGACAAGAATGTAGGCATTTTCTGGTACATATGCAGAAGCACCAAGATTCTCGTCTGTTGTGGCGGGAAATATCTCTGTAAAGATATCCTTGGATATCTCGACAATGTCAAACTCGTTCCTCAGTGAATCACTAATCAACCCGACATTCGCCACAGTTGATATAGATTCAAATGGAGTTACCTCATGATTGGTGTTGTTTGAGACTGACGGCATGTTTGAAGCTCTTCTCAGTATAAGACTGTTGTAGTGTGCTTTTTTATAAATGAACGACTTTGATTCTGATAGATTCCGCTGGATATTAATAAAGCGTAAATTTTGTTGTGGGGAAGAGCTACCACTTGCTTGGGTGTGAATATTTCGAATGAAAATTGGGAAACAAAAAAAAAAAACCCACCAAGACTTGAAAAGTATTAGCTAGTACAGAGGCAGTAGGCTTGAGAGGTCAACCTTTACAAACAAACATTCTCTTTGAACTAAATTACAAAATCTGTTGGAACCAATTTGAGAGTTTGTTGTTGATGTTCATTTACGACTAAAGCTCCGAGGTTTCAAACAAAAAGTAAATTACGCTACCAAATTCTCATTAAAAGAGGAGATCCATCTCTCTCTCTCTCTCGCTCTCTGTTAAGAAGAAAAGAGAAAAATTATTTCAAATCACATCCTCAATCACTTCTTTCATCTTGTACAAACAGAATCAATCAACAAACAGTATGTTCTAATTTACATTCAATTGAAAACAAATGTGTTTCTCCCTTCCCACCCTTCCTCATTGAAATCAGACTCAAAGCTTTAAAATGATGATAACTTTTTTTTTCATTTCAATTCATACCAATTAAGAGCTGCTTTAATCTGGTCTCCGAGAAATCGTTTTCCATCGTTTTGATGGGATTTGAGACCGCTTTGGCAATGATATGGTATATTATAGTCATAGTTACACTGATATATTTACTTAGAGCTTGAGTTCTATATTTCTATGTGCATCAAATTGAAAGGTGTGTGATACCTTGCTTGATAATGGTTCAATTTTACTAACCGTTTTTCTTTCAATAGGTTTATTTAGATATATGTTCAGTATCTGAAATAGACGCTAAGTGCTGTTTGAAGTGAATATTGTAGAGCAGTAGTATGAATTATCGACAAAGTTCTCTTCCAAACTTTACGAACTGAGGAACAATCTTCGTCTGGACCAAGTCTGTACTTCTCTTCAAACCTTTACAACTTACAAATCACATTCAGGAGGTTCCTATTATATGCGTTTGATTTTATGTTATTATACAAAACTAGTAACCCTATTCCTGTCCTTTCTTCACAACCTGTTCAAAATGCATTGCCTCAATTTCAAGTTAAAAAAAATCTATCTTTGACTCAATAGCACACTTATTCTTCGTCTTCAACAACAACAGTTTGTAAACCTTTGGTAGATGGAACAATTACTGGTTCAACATAAGCAAACAACTTTTCCTTGGAGTTTTCTTCATCATTTCTCTTTCTTGAGATTCTCAATCTTACTCTGTGTTCAACACCTTGGACACCTCTTTTCCACAAAGCGACATTCAATTTTGGGTCTAATCTGACATCAGTAGTTCCCATGTGCAAAGTGGCGAATTTTCTGATTTCCTTGACAGCTTTTGGAGCTCTCTTTTTGAAATGAACACCGTGCAACTAGAAAATGACAACTGTTAGTAAAAAAAAACAAATTCATCAATTATATGAGGTGAGATAATACTGGAACGAGAAAAATGTGAATGCCATGGATAGTGGACCTAAGTCTGTCTTGAAGGAGATGGTGAAATGCTGGTTCTACCTTCAGTTCAGAACGATTGCAGGGCTCAATCTGTCCCTTCTATGAACTTCATGTAAGTTTATACCATCATGAAACGTCCCAATCATAATAGTCTGGGTTTCCAAATGAGTCCAGTAATTGTATCCAATAGTTCTTAGTAGTATGATAAAGTCCAGTCTTTCATTCTCCAACGGCAAGGACACTTGAAATGCAGGTCACTTCGTTTCATTTTCTATTCCCATATATCATCTCCCTTCAGAACCGCTAAAATAGGGGCAAGAGGGAAAGGGTAATTAAAAACATACTCTCTTGTGCAAGTTAATGGTGTATTCCCTGGTGACGACGTCTTGTAAAGCCATTGTGGATTGATGTAGATTGGTTGTGGGTTGTACTAGGCTGTTCCTACTAAGATCTCTAAAATTTTTTTTTTTTTTTTCAGGCAGAGGTCTCAATCGCTGTCTCTCGCTCACTGTATTTTACTTTACTGTAATAGTTAACATATGTAAACTATTGTCTCGGGTTCTCTCTCTAGTTAGTATATGGGAAAAAAAAAAAAAACTACACAAAAATTATAAAGAATGTACTAGCACTGCATATAGACATATTTGTCCCGCTTACCTAATACGCAGCATGTAAATTAGGTCTAAGCCCTAAATTCATAGTCACTACAATTGAGTAAACATCAGATATGCTTAAGAGTACTTCCTTGTAACAAGCAAGTTCAAGATAGAATATTGGGTTTTCGAGGGCATAACAGATGAATTTATACTCTATTTGCTGCCGTTATTGCAAAGCCTATAATGTGCAGTTGTTGATTAGGGACAACTGGCATTTATGCTTTAAGCAAGCACAAACAAGTTCAATGGATTAGTCACTTATTATTGTATATTCTTACACCTCCCCTACTCTACAAGAAGCTATAAGTAATATTTTTTTTTTGCATTTGGATTCCCTCAAGAATTTAGGGTGCTCAATATTTTTAGGGTTAATTTGGTTGCAAATTGGGAGGAATTATTTAGGCTATGTTACCATTCAACTCAGTGCTCAACTTTAGTCTTACAATGCACTGCGATTCCTCCAAAACATACTCTTTCTATCCCCCTCTTCTCCCCTCTCCTCCCCTCACCTTATACTGCACTCCACTTTTTCTCCTATGAATACGTGCCATTTTCATTTTGTTTGCCGTACTATTCCCTCCGTTTTATCAACTCCCATTTAGCTTCCCTCTCCGCGCAAAAATTAACCGAGATCAAAATTGAAAAAGGAAAGCACGGAGATCACATCCGAACTCCTGTGGTCATAACCACCAACCGTATCCCTCAATGTCACCATCGAATTCAAGACACGTGACACCTGCACCACCACAGAAGCAACCACAGCAACCACAGCAACCACAGCAACCACCACCACCACCACACACAAATATCCTCCATCAAGCCAAACAAACGCAACAACAAGACCTAAAACAATCAGCCACATACATCAAACAACTCCATTCAATTACATCTCGTCTCATATCGTCCAACTCCAATGCTGACCCATTAACCACCAAGAGCAATTTACTAGATAAGATCACCACGATACATGAATTGAACAAAAATATCGACCATCAATTGAATGATGAAATAAGTTACAATTACTACCACATGATGAAGGCCAAACGGAAAGTTGAGAAATTGAGTCAGGGATGTGTGCAGAAACTAGAGGCAATGAATCAAGTTGTCCATGTTAATCACGATGATTGGGGGGTTGTAGGTGTTGATGACAAAAATCTAGATGAAAATAATACACCTTTGCACGGTCAACTGAGTAATGTTGCCGAACTTGCAACAAGAAATCGCAAATCTAGGCTACCGTCTGGTGAAATAAATAAGAGGAATAACGTTGCCAAACTAAGTTTACAAAGAAGATGCGAGTTGATTGATCAGGATTTGAGAATATTGGAACATACATTGAAATTAATCAATGAACGAAATTGAAGAAGAAAGGCAGAAGAAAATTATGATAAACCTATTGTTCTTGTCACAAACCGAATAAAAAATGAATTATTACCCAAATACTTACAACGATCGCTGTTTTTAAATTAGAAAAGAGCCAAAGTAGAAATACCAAACTTGTATCCTTGTAGGTAGTCCCTCCCTATCCTGATTCTATGGCTCCCACTTTTTCTCTTCAACCCATCCCACATGAACAATCTTGATCAAATCACTCAAGTTGATATGTTTATCCCTTTTCAATGCTCTGTTTTCATTGACTAGTGAAGAATAAACCTTGTAGTATGATTCCCTGGGAATATGGGCAATCGAAGTTTGTTCAAGTCGTGAAGCAGGTTTTGTAATGTCTGGACAATATAGCCATTTGCGACGACGATAGTTCCATAGTACTGTGCCCACGTTGATATCCCCTGTGACCTGTTGCTGTTGTTGATGTGGTAGTGGTGGTAGTAATGGTAGCAGTGGTAGTGATGGTAGTTGTGAAGTAGGTTGACTGTTCACTTTAGCTGAATCGTTAAGTCCTTTTGATGTTGATGCTAGCATACTCTCAAATTCCCTGCGTAGTATTGTAAAGTCGATATCATTGTATTGTGGTATATCATGAGTATTTGTGGAAGATCCAGTTGCTGTAATGCTATCCAAAGCCTCTTCCTCTTCCTCTTCCTCTTCCTCTTCCTCTTCCTCTTCCTCTGCTTCTTCTTCTTCTTCTTCTAACGAAACTTCATCTATATTTTGAAACCGTGCCTGGTGATGTCGTATAACATCTTGTAAAGTTGTGCGAATATTGAAACTAGCTTGATCAGAAACAACAGTCGTAGAAGATCCCACATCCTGATTATTCAACACTTGACTATTATGCGTGACAAATGAGTGGTGGCTATTATTATTATTATTATCATCATCATTGGTCTGAGACTGGCTACTGTTGTTAACATGAGCAGTGTCGCCACCACCACCATTATAATGTTCATACATCTTATCTAAACTCTTGTATTTCTTGTAGTCTCGTAAAAAATTTTCTTCTGTTGTATTGTACCCTTTTGATGCTCGAACCAATTTATCAAATGACATATGCTCGTCGGACTCATCATCAACAAATAAACCATCAATTAAATTATCTACTATAAATGCATCCTCAGATATTGATTTCAACCGATGGATAAAAGAGTGCCACTCGTGCGATATTCTCTTAAAAAAACCCGGTGAAGATGTCGTGGCTGATGAAGTTGAAGGAGTGGCTTTTGACTTTGTTTTGGTAGTTGCAGTAGTAGTGGAGTCTCTTGCGGATTTTGAGTTGACAACTTTGGTTCTGGACACGGGTGTAGTGGCTCTAGTTGATGGTAAGATAGATGCCGGCGTTGTGTTTATTGTGGATGTTGTGGGCGATGGAGTGTTTGATGCAGGGGTGTTGATTGTGGTGTAGGAAGTAACTGTGGGCTGATAATAATGACTGCTGGGCTTTAAACTTCTCCCTTCTCCACCTTGTCTTGCACGTAATTTAGGGGTAGACTGCGATTTTCTGAGTTTGGCGAATGTAGATAGTTTAGATCTAGGGGTATCAGTTATGCTTTGGCACTCACTACTCATGACTTTGTAGGAAGGAAGAGGTGGTGGTGGAGGAAGTGGTGGTGGTGGTGATGGTGATAGCAATGGCAGTGTCTAGTAATATTGGCAAAAGTCTAAATCCCGTAAGCTCTGTTCTTTTTTTTTTTTGTTTTTTTGTTACCAAAAAGAAGAAGTTCTTTTTTTTATTAAGCAGAAATAGCAAAAAAGCTGGGAAAATTAAAATGACTTCAGAAAATATGGGAAAATTGCTGAGTCAAAGAAGAGAGTTTATTGCTGATTACTATATAATAGTTTTTGTTGTTCTAAAAGGTGGAGATGAGATATGCTATGCAAAAGTATGTATATAAAGGTGATTTGTAATTAATTAATTAATTTACCGTCTGTGCAGTAGAGTAATGTAATCCGAAAAAAAGGGCGGTTGAGGAATGTTTTCGGGAAGGGAAGAGACAAGGACAAATAAAAAAAAGAAAAAAGAAAAAAGACAAAAAAAAAAAAGAAATTCAAACCATGAGGATCCCGCCTTATGCAGTTTACATTTGTTATATATACAGTAGTTGTAACTCAGTAAGCTAGACCAAAACTACAATGATACTTTGATGTAAATGACAATAACGACTGCTTTGTTAACTGAATAAAGCAATAAAAACAAGTGGGTTAGTAATCGTAAGAAGAAATGGTTCTCCGCAATCTTTATAGTTTAACATCACAATACCATTTACCTGTTACATAAATATACGAAAAGTGGTCACGTGCATTCGCTCTGCTGCAAAAGACACACAAAACTTCACCCTTTTTTTTTTGACAGAATTTCCTACTTTATTGATGTACAATATCTCTCATAGCCTTACATTAATTTCTCATTATTAAACAACACGAACTGAAACATTTATTTTCACTGCAAAAGATATCCCGTTAACTTACTTTTATTCCCGGGTGTGTGTGTGTGTGTGTGTGTGTGTGATTATCTCACTTCACCTTTTCAGTACTACCACCCACTTTTGATTCTATTATACGTGTCATAATCAAACTTCCACCCTCCTTTCTCCCTCACTAAATCACTATTCAGTTCATAATCTAATTCAACTTCCAACTCAGCTGCCCGCAAGAGAGTCTTGTCTTGTAAATATGACCCTCTTTGTTCCCATTCAACATTATACACAACATAACTCAATCCTGAATGTCGATAATTAGTAGACTGAGTCAAGTTCCATGATCGCGAATTTATTCCATTGGCGAAAAATCCATGGTATGATGGTAGTGAAGGGAGAAGCAAGACTTGAACTGATAAATCTCCAAACACATCTTGGCCAATCGATTGTGGAGAAGAAGCAGTAGCTTTGTTAATTTTGACATCCGTATTGACTTGTTCCAACTCTTTTTCATTTCCATTTCCATTATTAGCTGGTTCAATTTTACCCTCCTCTACTCCTTTTCCTCCATTCTTCACAACTTGATTTGATGCATTTATAGGCTTTAAGATATCTCCCTTTGTCCACTTTTTGTTCCAAACACTCAAATCAATCGACCCATTGAAAAGTCCCATATGCAACAATACCTGCAATATATCAGAATCATCCGTATAGACTCCACTCGCTCCACCCCAAAGTTCCCTGCTAACAATCTCATTCCCATAATCTTGTTTAAACTTGACAATATGTCGAAAAGGAATTTTTATTTCAAGTACAGTATTGATGTATTCTTGTGGTAATGGAGGTATAACCGGAATGTATCGTGGAGGTAAATTGCTAATTTTAACTTGTTGCTTATAGGCCCTCTTGATCTCATCAAAACGAATAATAAGAGACGGTTTTAGTCCATAAAGTGAGCGTGTTTGAAGTGTTTCCCATGTGGTTGTAGGATTATAAACAATCGAACCAATAAAACGTCGCTCAGGGAAAAATTCGGCAATTAATGACTCAATCGGTTCAATGTCCAAATGTGGCTTTTTTCGCTTGGATGGTGCCGTTAGAATAGTTTTAAGACTGAGGTCACCCTTTGTAGAAGAAGCCTCATCATTCGAATTTACTTTTTGTTGTTGTGGTGGTTCCTGCTGCTGCTGCTGCTGCTGTTGCTGTTGCTGCTTTTCATTTGGTTCTTCAATCACATGATGATGGTGGTGGTGGTGGTGGTGGTGACTGGAATTCTCAATTGCTTTATGTTGGAGATCGGGATGATGATGATGATGGTGGTGGTGGTGATGGTGATGATGTTGATTCTGACTTGGATGTGCGTGATGATGATGGTGATGATGGTGTGGTGAAGAACGCATTTCAGGTTGATTTTGCAATTGCGATGATGGGGAATGATTTTGGCCCCCAATGACTTCGTGGGCAGGTGTTGGAAACGTTTGTTGGGTACTCGGTTGAGTCAGCATGTTTGTAACTGTAAAATTTGTGAGGTGCTAGAATGTGTGATGTAGTTCAATTGAGCTTCTCCGAGTCTGTTTCCGGTGTTATTATGTCACAGACACAGTGCCCGATGAGATTTCGATTCCCCTTGATTTCGGATATGAGGTTCAATGAGATGATGTAATTCAGTCAGTGCCGTACTGATATACGTATTTTTCTTCAATTGAAAAGTTTTGTGAATTCTAATGACGTGGATTCACTGGTGTTCGTGGTGTGTGTGTGGAGTAAAGCAAACTTTCGAATGACATGGATTTCGCGATGACTTACTATTCCAAAAATAAATTATGATTACTCCTCTCGTCTGACATTTCTTTTTTTGTGTATGCCATGCAATGCATAAAGTCAATCAAGAAAAGATTTTGCGAGGAATTGATATATATATATATAGATAACTTTGATAGCGAAGCAATTCAAAGAGACTTGAGGGCTTCTTGTCAAAAAAAAAAGGGTCGTGCAATGTTGTGCAGCGGTAAAGAGTAGACTGAATAGGCTGTCTGCACGTTGCCTTGCCCAAGTCTTTTTGTTGTGAATAGTCGCCTCACAATAACCTGCTTCGCAATTGATCTGCCAAAACGCTGAGAGCCAAAACTCATTCAGCTTCTGTTTCACAGTCTCCCCAAGAGTCCAACAAAAGCGATACGTGGTTGGAGTTACTTAGTACAGCCTGTTTAGTAAACAGGTCGATTGCAATCATGGAAACACTCTTGCAATCAAGGATTCAGATAATGGGACAGCTAAATCCCATAAGATCTACAGTTCAATTGAACTGATGTGTCGAATATTTTCTCACTACACCAAACTTGCAGTGTAAATGCTTCTCATGGATTGCCCAGACCTCAATGGGTCATCTTAAACTCTCTTGCTTCATGTTTCTGTAGTTTTCAGTCTTGTCAAGGGTTTGTCACGTGTGTCACAATAGGGCTATCGCATATTCCTCTTTCTTGTGTGCAGTCGCGTTTTCTACAGCAGAAAGAAATAAATATACTCTCACATCAGTAAAGTATGTGACTTGTAATTACATAACGTAGTGCGCACTCATTACATAATACACTTTACACGATAGTGTGTGTGTGTGTGTGTGAGTAAGAGAAAGAGAAAAAAAAAACTTGTGTCTTCAAATTTTCAGTCATCCAGAGTTCATCAAAACCTCAACCTATAGTTACATCAACAATGGCTGAATCACACAGATGTATGTTTTTCAAAACGAAGTCGAGATAGACTTATGCGATGGCACGAGCTACGCGGGGAGTGATGATGATCATTTTGGATAATTGTGATAACTTGTTGTTTCGTCCAACTGAATTAATTCAATGGAAGAGTTGTGAACATTTGCAAGCACCTACAATGGCTACAGGTCGCAAGAAAGACGTACCTTTTAAAAGAGTATGAAAGGAAACCTGCAAATGTACCATTCGTTTCAAGTCAAGTTTTCCGCAGTCCAAACACGTGTATCGCGAATCACTACCTACGAGTACCTGCTTCGTACAGTACTTCAAAGCACCAAATACTAACATTCTTTTTTTCTAGTATACGTTAAAGGAAAACACATCTCCTACCAAAGATCCAAGAACGTTACCAACCCAAAGGTTTCATTGATTCAAATTGAAGGTGTTGGTTCTCCTCAAGATGCCAAATTCTACTTGGGTAAAAGAATTGCCTACGTCTACAGAGCTCAAAAGGAAATCAGAGGTTCTAAGATCAGAGTTATCTGGGGAAAGATTGCCAGAACCCATGGTAACAACGGTTTAGTCAGAGCTAACTTCAAAAAGAACTTGCCACCAAAGACTTTCGGTGCTTCAGTTAGAATCATGTTGTACCCATCAAACATCTAAGCTATTATTTAAGCAGATTAAAAATTAGATAAACGCCAGATTGTCTGAGGTAGAATACGAAGCATTATGAACATATACAATAACTCAATCACAATGAAATGGGTCTCAAAATCAAAAGCAAAACCCGTAAATTTTTCACATATTATAACCGAATGGACTGGGTGTCGAATATAATACAAAAAGTACACTTTAGTTTTATTTGGGATATAAGAAATTGGAGAGGGGGAGAGGGAATAAGTGTGTAACTTTATAGTTAATAACTTGTTAATATAAAAGAAAACAAGCATTTTTTTATGTATACTATTAGCAATCGTTGATTATGCAGGCTTTACTTTGCGTATTGCTTTGTTTTGTACTCACTCTCGTTGTGTGTAGAGGGGCATTCCCTACTTGTTCAAGATCTGCAGACTGACTATCTTTCCAAACACCACGCATTCCAATAAAGAGCTTCCGCCAAGTCTGTTTGCACCGTGGACACCAGCACTAACCTCACCTACGGCATACAAGTTTGGAACTGCTTGACCTTGTGAATTGACAACATGAGCATTTGAGTCGATCTCAATACCACCCATGGCAAAATGTAAAACTGGTGTTGTTAATCCAAAGTAAAATTCCAGAGATATTGCGTTGCCAAACACGGTTCTACCCAAGGGATCGTTCTTGGATTTGACAGCATGATTATACTCCTGGAAGGTGTTTTCCAACTCTGTAGTTGTTAATTTGTCGTTGGAAGGATTTATTCTTTGCAACAACTTCAACAAATCGTCAACATCTCCTTTTTGCAACAATTTTTGCGAAGCGTAGAAATCTATATGGCTTGCCGCTTTGGGATAATCTTCGCCACTAATAACAAGTACAGAAACGTACGATCCAACAGGTAATCCCACTTCGTTTTCTTGCTTCACTTGGCAATTCTTTAAAACAGCATTAGTAACAACATCTCTCGTGGCCAATTCATTGACAAATCTCTTTCCACTTGGAGTTAACAAAATACCACCAATGCCACGCATGAGCTCTCCGCAAAGAAACTTCCAATGTGAATTCACATTGTCCAACTTGATAAATCCAGTAGGGTGAACTTGAATCTGATCCATTTGAATTAAATGCGCATCGACATCCCGCAAGGCAACTTTTTGGCCATCGCCAGTTGTTTGTTCGCCATTAGACGATGGGAACTTGAGCAAGTCAGGTCGATATTGCTTAAGCAATGACGTTTGTAAATCCTTTGCATCTGCAGAAAATCCACCAGTGGCCAACACCACATTATCTGCATATTCAGTTTTCACCTCATTGGTGTTGTCGCCTTGATACTGCACACCTTCAACTTGATTATTGTTTACCAATATCTTCACCAATTTGCTATTTTTCAATACCGCCAACGCCTCTGGCTTGTCTGCTTGAATTTGTTCAATGCGCTTAATCAACGTCAGAACTATAGCAAACCCCGGTGGCAACGCCCCTGATCCTTTGTGCGTCCTGGCAAATGAATGCCCACCTAATTGAGTAACCAGTGAAAGATCAATTTGCAAATCCTGAGTCAACCATTCAATTGCATCGCTTGAACGTGAAGTTAATTCGTCGACCAATATGGGATTGCATAATCCTTTACCTGAGCTGAGAGTATCTTGTTTAAACACTTCTACTGTGTCGTCGTTCTTTTGGTATTGAGTAGGTACCCCATTGATTCCTGAGGATGCCTTGATCGAATTACCACCCAATTTCCCCGTTTTTTCAAGTAATGTGACTCTGTGATTTTGCGAAATGAGTTGCAAGGTAGTAGTCAAACCCGCGAGTCCTGAGCCAACAACAATGGTGCTCCTAGAAGAAGAACTCATGGTGGGGAAAAATTTAGCTACTACTGATCGCAATACTGGGGAAAACTGAATGTATAACAGTACTATGGCAAGAGCGACTAGTGCGTATCGCTTGAAGTAAAACACTTTGATGTGAAAGTGGATGGGGGGTGAGGTCGGGAACTAGATGGGATCTTTAAGAACGTGGTGTGAATAGAAAGTTGGAAAAGTTCGTGGTCGACAGCTATCCTTTATATATAATCAATTGAATGGGCATACTAAAGGGGGGGGGACGCTCCTGTATTCGCCTGTCGTTAATCATTCGATGTTGCAGGATGGACTGATTTTCGCCTTTTCCGTCTCGCACAAAAAAAGGTTATAAAGCCGAGATTACGTAAGTCGATCGGACTTTACTACAACAATACCCACAAAGCTCTTTTCAAAATCAAGTCTACATCCATTCACAAATTAACTAAACGAAACAACGTTTACAACCATTCTAGATCTTTATGTCGTCCCTTTTGAATTTTTCGGGAACAAATCTCCAGTGTTTTGAATCACCGTGGTCGTATTTTGATTTCTTCAATGAACCCAGAGGAGCATTGTAGATTGACAAATTGGCTTGGTTGGTCAAGTTGATGAAATCGTCTGGCGGAGACAAGTTTGTATCTTCTGATTGGTTTTTGTAATCAACTAAATCAAACCATCTTGTTTGCCATGTAGTGCCTGTCTCCTTCTCCTTCCTTCTCAATTCTCTTTGCTCATTTTCAATCTTGGATTTTTCCTCAGCAATCAAATTGTAATCCAGCTTCCGAATTGCGTCAGCTACTTTCTCCCAAGCTCTTCTCGACTCAAACTCCTTTTGTTCCTCAATTGGTTTGACTGTCAAGTGGACCGCCTTCAATGCATCTGCATCATAAAACAACTCACCAGTCTTTGATGTTGGTGTTGAAGATCCCTTGTCAATGTAGGACTTTCCAGACCATTGTCCTTGGATCGTAACCAAAGCATTTTCCTTTGAAGAGCTGGAAAATGAGTCACGGTATATTCTTGCCTTGAATGTGTTCTTTTTACCAGATACCCAACCTCTTCCACTGTATTCTATGACTGTGAAGTAGCCGTTGGAAGCTTGTATGTAGGAAGTTCCTTCCAACTCGACAAATGGGGCAGCTGTGATCAATCCTTCAATATGCAAGGGCGGCAAAGTGATCAAGTAGCTTTCTTTCAAGTCATTGAAATCCAAAAGAGCGTGTCCATATTGTTTAATGTTTATTGACGTTGCGGAAATCTTGGACGTGATACCATTGTATCCTTGTAACATGACATTGTTTTTGGCATTCTCGATGGCGTAGGCGGTTACTGGAGGATGATGACTAACTTGTTCACTCAACAAGGTGGTCTCGCCCAATTCTTCATTCTCCCACTTCCCAACAAAAACTTCCCCCAAGAATGGATTCAATGGCTTCTTCTCACTTCCCATACTCTCATTTCTTGAACAGTATTGGGACTTCAATGTAGAAATAAACCATCTAGTGACCGCGATAGCCCTTTTCAAATTCATTGCATCAACTATTGCTGGTTCTGAATCTTCCGGAACGGTCAACTTATTTGGTGCAACAAACAAATCGGGATGCTCGGCCCAATATTGCGAATACTCCACAAGCGAAGTAGGTGATAAGATAAATGGAGGTGCAGTTAATGAGGATAAGTCACCATTGAAAGATGCAATTGATTTGAGAAACGACGTCCATGAATGAGAGCTTGAGGCTGAAGCTGAGGCTGCGGTTGATGATGATGATACTGAGCCTGGTGTGTCTGGTCTAGCGTCGGAAGCCATGGTCAAAAGTGGGGTATTGTATGTTATGTGTTCTCTGAGGTTCAGACAGTAAAAAAAAAAAAAACCACTGGTGTGTGTTTGACCGTTGTTTGCTATCAAGGAAGTACTAATAATAGCGGTATTTGCTTCTAGTCTTTGATTACCTCATTCTTTACTTTTCGTTCCTTTTTTTTATTTTTTTTATTTTTTTTTTTTGTCGGATTTTTTCTATGGCCTTTTTTACTCCGCTGTCGCTGGGAGATCTATACGAGGCTTACTGATTTAAGGACAAGAGAAAGTTCTGTTGGTAAAGTTGCAGTTTGGTAGTTAGTGGAAAGTATGTAGTGTGAGAGTATATACATGGTCTTAATGAGTCTATGTTATTTTTTTTTTTTTATCCACACTGACAATTGTTCTGGCAGATTGGACGCTATAATTTGATATAGATGTGCTTGCGATTCAAAATGATTACAGTTGCAATCCATACAACACTATAACCAACCAAGATCAAAAATGCAGTTGTGTTTGATACCTCCAACGTATTGATCAGCATATTAATCAATCCGGTCAAAAGATTGCCCAACAAAAATGCTAGTAACCCGTTATTGTTGACTGCCTCCAACAACTCTGAGGCAAATCCAGATTGTTCCGGTAGAATTTTGTCAATTAGATCGTATCCCAACAAGAAGGCCGCATTGTAGGACACTACCCACAAAACGTAAGATGCATCAGCTATCCTTCTTGAAATGCTTGTGATATTATTGGAGCTGTTCACGATGGTGAACAAGCCTTGATAAAACACCGTGGCTATGAGTAACCCCTGTGTAGTGGACACTGTAATTAGATTGGAACCTTTGCGTGATGCTTTGGTTCTACTTATGGAGATCAAGTTGTTCTTCGTTGGGTATTCTGTTAAAACAAATGATCCAAAGGATTGGCCAAATATGAATATTGTAAAGTACCCCAAAAAGGAGTAGATCCCTTCCTTGTTCATAGTTATGAAGTTAACCATTCTGTTCTCGCTGGACAAAATAATCTCGAGCACGTTGGTTCTTTGCAATATAACTTCATTCAACATGAGAAAGGTAAATGCAACCACCACTCGTGGTAAGATGTTAAGTAGTGGGTCCAAGACTCCCAACAAAACTGGTAACAAACCTAATGTAATGAAAAAGTTCCAGTGAATACCATACTCAGTAACATGTTCCTGATAGTCAAGCAGCTTAACGCTGATAAACCTGGCAAGGCCCAATACTAATAAAGGAAGCGTTTTTATTGTGCTTTGTTGTATTAATCTCAAATACGTCTTCAAGCTGAAAGTGTAAGACGTGTTCGCTTTAATCAACTGTCTCGAATTCACCAACCCCATTGAAAATACAAAGGACCCAACTCCTAAGTCCATCATTGATGTACCCCATGTTTCAACTTTTGCAAATCGTCTTGGGAAAATTTTGAAATCCACAGCCAATATAGCTAAATTGGTAATGATTAACATATGTGACCTATAAGCGGTAAGAAATTGCTTTCGGGTCAAAAGTGGATCGTTTTCTTTGTCCTGTTGTCGGTGATGCACTTTCTTCTTCTCCGTTGTGTAGTGGTTAAGCAAGTACACAAGCAAGGACGGGATGAATATTGAATATTGTAGAAAGACTGTATTACTGCTGTAGATAGTAATTGATGCAAGAATAGTTAGCACATTAATCGCATAGTCATAAGCCAAGGGCAATTGGACAATTGAATCCTTGATGAATTTGTAGGATAGATATGAAGTCAATGCCACTGATGTTACGAGGTAAATCTCTTCAATGGATCCCCCGGTCAAATCAGACACAAAACTCTCCTTCATTTGTTTCAATGACGACATTTCTGGAGTAGCCTCCCAAGTCTAACTGATATGCAATTGATATATCTTTTAGCGTCAGCAAAGTGCCACACCACTGAGGGGAAGTTTAGTTTGTTATTCTTTGAAGTTTGTTACCAAGTCGGTCAAAAAAAAACAAAAAAGAACAAAAAAACAAAAAAAAAACACCAAAAAGAAGGAAAACCATAAAGGAGAAAAAGTTTTGGCATTAAGGATATCAGAGAGTACATTGAACATATCTACCGCTAATAGTTCAGGAATAGACATCAGACGAGATATCGAGGGTCTTTCAAAGGCATTATTACATTCATTTGAAGTACATTTGTGGTATAGAACAACACCACCCACTGATATGGTACAACACGAAAATAAAACGAAGGACAACTATTCAACTACAACCAGTCCGTCTGAGGAACACAGTAGCTCAGAAGTTGTGCATAATCAGTCAAGTTCAAGCTCTTTGGGTAACGGCGATGAGGATCCAGGCTCATCGAATACAAGTGCCACGTCTTTTCCCGAACATCCAAAGTCCCCACGCTTGACACTCTCACATTTACACAACACACCTTCCAGCGAATACAATGATTTCGTGGTATATTCTGACTCTGACGATATTGCGTCTCAAAGTTCGTTAGACTTACAAAATGAAGAGTCCAGAGCAGGACGTGATATCCGAAGTCAATTGAAGAAATTGGCTCGAAGTCATAGTTCGGACGAGGATGAAGAAGTGGATGAGGAGGAGATAAATGTTCTTGATATTAACAAAAGTGATTCCCAAAATGAGGGCGCTTCAGGCGGAGATCTCAATCCGATTGCAAACTTGAAGCCTTCTTTTGCTGTTGAAGATACACCTAGGAGCAAGCGGGGGTCGTTATCATCGCGAACGTCATCTCCATTACGAAGGACCCTTTCGGCGAGTCCCGATGACACTCCAAGTAAGCGACCAAGCAAACTGCGGGGAAAAATACGAAGGAAATCCAAGGAACCTAGCGAGAGGTCACATAGATCATTGGAGAAGTCCGGAACTGGGTACACTTCAATGCCACCATCTGGTAAAATTTTCAGAAACATGTTGATTTTGGAGGAAAGTTTGAGAGAGCAGGTCATACAACAAAGAGCGATGAGAAGGAAGTACTTGACTTTTTTGGCGATATTGTGCTCGATTATTGCTGGATTGGCCCATCATTTGTTCATTTTGGATGCTGCTGTCTCTTCAACGGGTACAACAAGGTTAGTACTAAAGTTTTTGCTAATATCGACAGTGATTACATTGTTGTTGTACCATTTGTCAGGAGAATATCAAAAGACAATTGTTCTCCCACGGAAATTTTTGTCATCAACAAACAAGGGTTTGCGGCAGTTGAATGTTAGATTGGTGAAGATCAAAACGCCCCTTTCAGATAAAGTAACTGATTTGATACGTGAGTTGTCACTTCTCGTAGTGAATTTTGCTTTGGAAGTGCTCCACAAGATCTCACCTAATTCCGTACAGAATAAAGATTCAAAGATTGAAGTGTTTCTCGTCATTTGTCAATCGCAATGTCAACCACGTATAGGCGTTACCGACGTTAAGTTGTTGTTGAATGCAAGAGTGTTCAATGTTGACATTAGAGAAGGTTGGGAGATTTATCGAAGTGAATTTTGGATCAATGAAGGCGTAAGAAGAAGAAATAACTTATTGGCTTTTATAAACGGGGCCAAATTAGAAAAGAAACAGCAATTGAAGAGGCGCAAGAGGACAATGTCAACACCACAACCATTGGCACCTTCGAAATTGAGTGAAGAAAATCTACTCAAGCTAGACTCGTCTACAAAGTAAAGGGGCTCTTTTTGGTGGTAAAATGAGATGTTGTATATATTCATGTGTATTTTTTGTGTCACCAGACAAAAGCAAAACTCATCTCTTACTATTTTTTTATTTTTTTTTTTTTTTGGTACCAAATTATTCTTAATCACGTTGGATACAGAGACCGTTTCTGAATTTACTAATGAGTGAGCCAGTCAAAACACGGAAACAGCCTTCTAGAAAGGGAAAGAAAGCATGGAGAAAGAACGTGGACATAGGAGACTTAGAATCAAAACTTCAAGAGGCAAGAGACGAGGAGATCATTAAGGGACCGTCACCACAAGATGATTTTGTAATCGATGAAACACCCAATGTGCGTTTGAAGGAGACCAAAGCGCCCAAAAAGCTCAAGACTCGTGAAATATTAACCAATAAATCCAAAGTTCCTGCATTGGTCAATAATCGTGCAAAGAAGTCGGACACAGTCCAAGGAGTGAAGAAGACAGAAATGTTGAGGTTGTTAAGGTTGCGTGGTGGAAAATACAAAAACGAAAGCATAACCATGGCAAGAATAGAGCAAGATGGATTGGTGAATGGTGACAGTGAAGATATCTGGGATGACGATAGTTCGAGTAAACAGAAACCAAAAATTCCCGAATATGGCACATCAACAGCTGAAGTCACCAAGGCAACGGTAGTGCCATCCACCTTGCGTTTGAAACCTATACAGATCACAAAGAATGACTTGACAGAGAAACTGGTGCATGCAGGAAAGTCGTACAACCCTTCGTTGGAGTCATGGAAAGAATTGGTTGACCAAGAATATGGTATTGAATACAAGCGAGAGTTGACTAGGCAGTCCATGGAAGATTACAGGCAAAAGATTCAAGAGCTCATGGTTACTTTGAATGATAACATGTTGTCTGACGATAGCGATGATGAAAATGAAGAAGAGGCCAATGACCTTGATACCAAAGATGGGGATGAAAAGGACTATTCCTTGTCTATAAATAAGCCAACCAAAATCAAGATCAAAACAAAGACAAAGAGGAACAAACAAGCCAAACACAAGGAAAGAGTCAAGTTGGAGCAAGAAATCAAGGACTTGAAAAAGCAGTTGAAAGATCTTTCTAATTTGGACGAAATTCTACAGAAGCAACAAGAGGAAGAAGCCGAGGCCACATCAAGAGCCAAACCTTCTGAGAAACCAAGAAGTCTAAAGAGGAACAAGTTGCACAAACATACCCCTATTGAAACACCATTGGAGTTGAAATTATCTGACGAATTAACAAGCAATTTGAAAAACTTGAAACCTGAAGGAAATTTATTTTATGACCAAATGTTGAATTTGCAATCAACAGGAAAGATTGAGAGTCGGGTTCCTGTTCATAAAAAGAGAAAATACGCCAAAAAAGTCACTGAAAAATGGACTTATAAAGATTTTAAATAGCTTATTTCCTCATTCATTCAAATACATGTTCATTTCCTAAGTCTACACAAATCGTACTTTGCTTTCACTCCACCTAAAGGTCTATGAAAAGTTCCAGTCTCCAAACACGTATCCTCTGAACAACCTGTCTCTCAAACTAAAGAATTGGTTTCTGTATGGTGTGTAGTATCTTTGTTCAATCAGTTCAATCGTCTTGAAACTCTCTGGAGCTATAGCCTCACTCGTTTGACCTCGATGAGTTCCTGTTAGGTAGAAATCTCTCTGCATCATCTTGTGGTCCCATTGATCCAAAAAATAACGATCGTTCTTCCATCCGTTGTCCCAGTATCTGATATATTGAACACCGTGACCGGCCAAGCCAAAGAATGCTGTCATGATAGCATATGGTATCAAACCCTCGAATGGTACAGGCATTATGTATTGTGTGGTGTAGGTTTTGGGGGGATTGTAATGGTGTAATTAAATATGTATGTGTGAATAACTCACTGTGTGGTGGCTATGATATGATGTGATGGGGCGGGGAGGGGGTGGTTCCCTGTTGATTACTGTAAAACTTTAATACCTTGACTTGGACCTCTGTCAATTTTGCGAAGAAATTATCTTCAGTGAGATTCTGATTGGTTTGCACAGAAAAAAAAAAAAAAGAAAAAAAGAAAAATCACTAGTTGAACTTGTACCTCCTGCACGACCATTTTTAGATGCAAAATGTAAAACACACACACACACACACCATCCGCTTCTACCAGACTCATTCTCTAGCGTAATAATTACAATCTCTATTAATATATCTCTCTATTCATTTAATTTCCAAACAACTTTAACAAACTTATCCATTTTCACTTTTTCTCTCAGTTGTGCCAAGCACCATTCATCTTGGGCCAAAAGTTGTCTCGGTATCGGTCTCTTCAGTGGATCCTTAATCAAGCACCTGGCAACAAACCGCTTGAATTCGGGTGTCCAGAAAATACTATCAGTCACACTATCTTTCAACGACAACTCACTCCTCAGGACCATTTCAACTACCTCGATTGGTCCTAAGGAAACATCGATTGGAAATTTCCCATTTGCAACTTCCAACATCGACATGCCTAGCGACCAAATGTCGCTCGATATTGAGTAACTTTTACCCATGATACGCTCTGGGGCCATATAGTATTGTGTACCTACAAAAGTGGATGCAAATGAATTGACTGCCTCGCCACTAACTCCAAAATCACATAGTTTGACATTTCCCTTGGAATCTAGTAAAACATTTGAGGGCTTTATATCTCTGTGTATAATGTTTTTCAGGTGTAAATAGTCCAATCCGGATAATACTGAATTGGCAACTTTACCCAAGACTTTCTCGCTGATACGGTTGGTTTGATCGCGCTTGGCAACTTCCTTGTATATTGCATCTAGGGAATGACCATCCATATACTCCATAGCAATACCAATCATTGATTGTTTCTCCAAAAGAAAAGTGCCATAGTAGTTTACGATATTTGGGTGTTGACACTTTTTAGCAACATCCAACTCCCGAAATATCTGTTTTTGGACATCAGGGTTGGAGTCTGCAATTATCATCTTTAGTGCAAACACTTGTGAGTTGTGTAGCTTGCGGATGCGGCATTTGGCAACTGATCCCCCATTTCCCTCTCCCAATTTACCCACCTCTTCGATGAGATCGTTGTTGGCAAAAAGATGCCACTCATGGGATGTTAGTTGTTCAAGGTAATGTTTGTTCTGCAAGTACTTATCAATGTTGGACTCGGGTTGTTCTCCTGATTGTGGTTCTGCAGTATCATTCAGCGTCTTGCGAAGTCGCCTTTTATCGTCGTTGCCATGTTGCGTCGTACTGGTAGACACTGGCGGTGGTGGTTTTCTTCTCAATTTCTGAGAGTCTGACGACAGTGACGAATCTGCGGTATTTGGAGTTGATGACAAATTAGATGAGGAAGGGGTCATGTTGAATGTTGTCGTCACCGTTTGCAGGCTCCTGGGCCGTGGCGGTAACTGTGGTGGTAAATTTGAATGTGAATCACCACCAATATTCAATTGACTAAACTTCCCATCACCATTATAGTCTTGAGACTCTCCTGCATTCAATTGTAGCATTGGTTTAGCATTGTTTTGTGGGGGTGGAATAGCCAATGTGGGTAGCCTCCGATCATTTTGTCTTCTGGTGTTGGGTACTTTAAACAAGGGAACATCTGTCATGATACGATGCCTTGGTTAAGCTGTGGTTGCGCACAAGTGTAAAATCTAGAAATAGAATTGATGTAAATCTCTCTTGCAACCGGTCAAGGTGTAATTAGGGAATTAGTTGATTGAAAGTATGCTGTTTAAAATGAGGATTGCCTCAGTTTAAATAAGCCACAATATCTAGTATATCTGTGTGAGTTCAATTCTTTTCGGTTAGGATGCTGATGGGAAACGAAATCTGTCGTTCTTTTTCTGTTTTTTTTTTCTTTTGTTACCCCTAAACCAAATGAAAAGGAAAGTTTGAGATTTACAAACAAAGAATGGAATTCTTGACACGCGCGCGCGACCAAAACCCTTTTTTAGAGACGTGTACTCTGTGTATGTGTGTGGAGAGAGAGAGAGAGAGAGAGAGAGAGAGAGAGAGACAAAATAGCACAGTAAAATGCTTTACTACAGTTGCAAAATGTCATCTTAGCTGTACGGGGTATTTACTCCTCTACTTTTTCTGCTTCTTTCTAGCAGGACCCTTGGCCGATCTTTTAGCAACCCCACCTTTTCCAACGGCAACTTGTTTAATCAATTTGTCCTTCTTGGTATCAATCTTATCGCTGTCCTCCCCTTCGTTGTCGTCTTCTACATCCTCCATATCATCGTCCACCACATCTTCATAATCAACTTTTGCCGGGGCTGCTCTTTTAGCGCCAGCTCCAAACGAATTTCCCGTCTTGTAAATAACCGTTGGATGAATAGCATTGTTGTATTTACGAGTGAAAGCAGCCTTGTCTTTCTTGTCCAAGTCGATAGGTTTGTTGAGCATATCGCTGATATTATCATAGTCCTCCTTCGTCAAGTAGTACGCGTCCATAGTCTCGATCGTCTGGTCTATACCCGCCTCTCCTTGTTGCTTGATCGGAATGTTCAATTTGACCCATAATGGGTTCAAGTAATCCAATCGCAACTCTTGTTTCGTGGTTGAAGTCTTGACTCGGGTGTGGTATTGCAATTCTTGTAGCATTCTCTGATACTTCATCTGCTTTGAATTTT
The DNA here is from genome assembly GCF_024610275.1 of Lodderomyces theae. Lineage (NCBI taxonomy): Eukaryota > Fungi > Ascomycota > Pichiomycetes > Serinales > Debaryomycetaceae > Lodderomyces > Lodderomyces theae. Next base: position 4,260 of record NW_026261420.1, on the reverse strand, counting down.
GTCCCAACCAAGCACTGAAATTTAACCTGCCTGTGACTTGGCCCGCTACTTCAAACGACGGTTTCACCGTGGACATTAACCCATGGAAGGGCAACAAGCTCCATTGCTGCTCACTGGATCTAATTAAGGAATTAATAGAATCAGACAAACTTATGTCATCAGCAGCTTGTGCCACATGCTTGATATGTGACCCTGAAAGTCTTGGTTTTGTGTTTAGATAATTTTCCTGTATCATCAAAGGAGCAAAATCAATATCATTGAAATACAAATCAAGTTTCTCATTCAAATTTTGATTAGGGCCTGACCAAAGTCCAGATGACAATAACCTACCAGCAATATCAAAAGGTTTCAATATAATTTGCTTTTTCCAACTTGCCTGGATCTCCTTGACGTTGTTTGCACCAATGAGTTTTTGTGTTTTTGACACAGTGGAAAGCAAGTTTATCATTTGCCGGATATCATTGGATGTCGCCTGAACCAACTGACCAATAATACTAGGATCCAACTTGATCCCTTCACGTAAAGCAATAGTCATCAATCTACTCTTGACTTCATTTTCTGTTGGCCTGCGGAATGGCAAGTCGTACGTCACTCTATCAAAAGTTCTCATTTTTGGCAATGACTTATCATTACAAATCAAAATCATCGGCATGTTTGTGATTCGACAAAATTGCGACAAGGCCCCGGCTCCACCATGATCTCCGCTAGACATACCATCAACCTCATCCATAATCAAGCATAGCTTCTTGTTGTTTGCATTTTGCTCCTCATCATCACGATGTTTGAAAAACCCGATAACTGAAGTATTGTTCAACACCGATTTGATATTTGCATTCAACAAGGATTTGGAACGAACATCGGATGCGTTTTTTTCCAACACATCAAAGCCCAAAGAGTTTGCCACCATATGAGCAGCCGTGGTTTTACCTATCCCTGGAGGACCGCTAATTAACGCGGCTCTAAAAGATCCGGGGTTTTCTGGACCTCCGGGAAAATTCTTGGCCTTATTTTCAAACCAATGCTCCAACCAGTTGCGCAATCTCTGTACTTGTCCTTTATTTCCGCATAGTTGGTTGAAATCTTTTGGTGCATGTTTGTCTGTCCATAACTTATCCTTGGCTGGAACATCTTGTGTTGCTGGCGGCAGCTGTAAAGGTCCATTGGAGGCTTTTTGACTTGATGTAGCTTGAGCTGCCCTTTTGGCTCTTCTCTCTTCCTCTTCTCTTTCCTGCCTCTCGGCTTTTTCTGCTTCTTCTACAATCTTTCTCTCTTCTTGTTCCCTCTTTTCCTTGGCTTTTAAAGCTGCTTCACCACTACCACCATCGGCTGGCATACTTGCCAATAATTGAATAAACCCATCCTCATCTATCGCTTTGATTTTGAATTCTTTAATCTTTTTCACTTTTGAAGGACCAGCATCAGCTCCAATCACAACCAAGCTTGTCTTTTTCGATATCGACTTGGTGACTTTTGCACCGTATTGCTGAGCAGTCAGCTCAGCAGTATTTCGATCCAAGGAGGGCATTTGACCTGTAAACACAATTGTCAATCCTGTTAGACAATTGGTTTGGGCAGCAGGTAAGTCCACCAGTGTTGTGGAAGTCACGTTTTGCTGAGCTTTAAGAGCAAAGAAATTTGGTTTGTCGCCATCATTCACCTCCGGTAAGTCCGCATTGGGAATCTTCGCAAGCACGTCGTCGATGGATTCACCTCCAGTGGGTTTCTTGCTCGAATTAGTTCCTGGTTGAGTCGTTGAATGCTTTGGCGGAGGTGGGTGGGGTTTCTTGGGTGATGCTTGAGGTTGCTTCTTTTTGGGGCTTGCCTTTTTCGGAGCTTCAATCTCAATGACATCATCATCATCGTCATCATCAAATTCAAAGTCGTCGTCTATTTCAATCACCTCTGGATTTTTCTTTGTTGTTGATGCCGTTGCCTTGGACTTTTTCGCATTTGGTGACTTCGTCTCCTCTGCTTTACGTTTCTAAACATACATTACGTTAGTAACCAATTGACTTAGATTCATAAAAGTTTCACCATACAGTTCCAGCCTTCCCCTGTTGGTTCTTGAAGAAGTCGTGAATATTGACCATTATGTAGGAAAGGGGGGGTGGGATCAATTAGCTTCTCGATTAAGGAGCAACGCGTATAAAGAGAAGAAATAATTTTCAACTATTACGGAATTATCTGGCACCGCTTCACTTCGCGTACACTAATTTCTATTATCCTTTTTCTGTTATTTTTTTTTTTTTTTTAACTATGTATGCACAATATTCTACTACTTACCACTAGATTCCTTTTCCAAAAACTCAGTCCACAAAGATACGAAGCTTTGCCTTGCTGAAAGTTCATTCCCATTTGAATCTATTTTATTTTTACCCCCTTTTGCATTTGGTACATGTTGCAAACCAGCTGCAATCTTTTGCAGATCGTCCCATTCTAACAATGCACTGATTAGATTTAATGCCTCGAATTTCTTTGAATCTCCTCTAGGGAATTGCAAAAAGCTGATAATCACATTTGATAGCAACTCCGCATCCACCGTTTTATTTGATCCTTCGCCTTTCTGTTTCATCATTGTTAATGCCTTGGTCAAGTGTTCGTTCAATATTACTGCTTCGTGACGTAGCTTGCCTATAAGGAGTTGTTTGTTGTTGACTTCTTTTTTCAATTCTAAAATCTCTGCAGCTTTCAGCTCAGATTCTATAAGTTTTTGCTTCATGCTTTCCGCCTCGGCTTGTAGTGTTTTGATGTTGTTGTCCTTTGCTTCCAATTGTTTGTCCAATGTAGTAATGTTCGTTAGCAAGGACAACTTTTCCTCTTCAAACTTGGAGCTCTTTGTAGATATAAGTTTGTTCAATTCATCTATTTTCGTGTTGAAGTTATTCACTTCAGCTTCTTTGGTTTCGAGGCGCTCTTTCAAATCATTGATTGAGTCGGCCAAAGCTTTCTTTTCCTGGTCAGACTCATTTCGAGATGCTGAAATTTCATTCAATTCTTGTTTCAACTCGTGCACTAGCTTGGACAATTTTGAATTTTCATTCTCCAAGCCGTACTTTTCATCTTGCAACTCTTCAATTGTTGAGGTATATTCCCGTCTAGTTTTGGTTAAAGTATCGCTCAATTTCTCACATTCGTTGTTGAGACCGGTATTTTGCTCCTGTAGCTCCGAATACAATTGGGCGTCCACTTTGTTGGAAGCTTCTTCCTCGAGAGAGCTCTTTAATTTATCGTTTTCAGTTTTTAGTTTCTCATTCTCCTCATTTAGCTTCTCCACTAGGTCAGTTTTCTCTTCGAGTTCAACCTCGGCCTTCTTCATGCTGGCAAATACACTTTTGAATGAGGATAATCTGCTGACTAGATTGTCATAGGAGCGTTTTATATCATCCCGTTCCTTCTCAACTTGTTGCAACTTTTCCAATATCAGTTTGTCGTCACCCTCATTCGATTGTGGCTCAATTGTTGCTCCTCCATTTGACTCAATCGCTTCTTGTGAAGATTTAGAATTTTCCAATACCGTGGTTAGCTCTTTTTCGGATGGTTGAGTATCATCGACAGAAGGTTGTCGTTTGGTGTCGTCTTCTGTGTCATCGTTCTTTTTACTTTTCTTCTTGTTCTTTCCCATTTTATGTGCATCAGCTATTCAAGATACGGGTCAGTGTAGGTCAATGCAGATTTGCTGACTGAAAAAGTATTCAATATTGGCCTTTTTCTCTTGATTGATGTACCAGGCAAGAAGCTTTTCCGATCCACGACAGAGTAACTTTCTGTTTTTTTTTGTTTTTTTTGTTTTTTTTTTTTTTTTTCTGTTTTCACCGCCGTGTCGTTCTCTCTTTTGCACACAATTTCAATCTTTCGATGCTAAGATATAGTTGAATGAAACAACAGTTACAACAAAAGAGCGTGTCTTACTTCCGCCACAACTTGAGATAGAAAAATTGCTTTGCTTTGGCTGTTCACGATGTTAACTTTCGACTCTTTCCGTGTAATAGATAACTTTGATATAAAATGTTATACATACTTCTAAACTACCTCAAAGAGCATATCTGAAGTTTGGATTCTCCTTATCTGTGAGATCGGCAAATTCATACTGCTCGATATGGCTCATGTCGACCGGGAGTAATGCATCACGTCTCTTGTTGTCCCAAAAATACGAAAAGTAAATGGCTATCAAACAACCAAGGGAAACACTAGAGCAAATCACAATGGCTATTTTGGCACCCGCATACACTGGAGCTTGATTCGCAATGAACGTCTGTGGAC
>NW_026261348.1:0-63485 GCF_024610275.1 Lodderomyces theae | reverse complement strand
GTTCCACCGGTGACAACGGCTATTTTATTTTCAACGTTCAATTGCATTTGTGAGGTTGTTGAAGAAGAATGTTTGTGTAGCTGGGAAAGAAAGAGTTGCGGAGTGCAGGAGATCTTTATATTTCAATGGCATGTTTTTTTTTTTTTTGTATTTTATTTTGTCTCTTGTTCATGTGGGGTTTGACATTTGATCTCCGCAAATTTATCCGCACATTCACTTTTAACCGAGATACATTCCACGGAGTTTTGCTGAAAAATGAGTAAGCAGAAAGAATTGGAGTTTATGGAGTGGTTTACCTATTTGGAGTCGAGTGATTGAGGAAAGGGAATGTTGTGTATAAAGAGAACAACTACTTTTTATCTCAATGTATGAATGCTGACGTTTTTTTTGAAAGTTGTTGTCAGGTAAATCAAGGTACCAAGTGAGTACAAGAGCTTGCTGCTAAGGAATTATAGAGCGTGACTTCCCGGAAGCAAACGTACCCGCCTTACCTCGATTTGGGTGTTTGCACCCAATTCAAGAGCCTCCATAAGACATAGATTATAGTAATTTGTTTTGGAGCTCTCTGTAATGAGGGTATATTTGCGACAAAATTTGTGGCTTAATCCTCTTTTTTAGACCAATCTCATAAAAAAGCTATGATAAACTCTATTTAATTGCAGCAGAATCAAGTCAACTCTGTTTCCCCTACCTCAATGTAACATCCATTCTATACATTTTTGCAGCAATGTAACTTGAGGGATAAAAGGAGAAAAGAACAAAAAAAAAATGTCTCGTTATTTTAAATGGTCCACGTTTTGTTTCAAATGTATAACAAGATATATACAGATTTTAACACACACACACACACACAAAAATTTTTCTTGCGTTTTCTTCTTTGTCTTGTTTTCTAATCCACATCCAGAGTTAATATTCCAAATTGCTAGCCACTTATGAAGTTTGCGGAGGCTCTTAGTGATGGCTTGGTTACGGAATGGCAAGACCAATACGTTGATTATAAAGGTGGTAAGAAATTGATAAAGAAGATTCGCAAGCTCAAGGATGAGTATGATCAAGAGTCGACTACCGTACTGGCAGATGGGAATAGTGAGAATAATGGTACTAACAATGATAGAATGCCATTGTTGAACTCGAATGACCTTGAGAGACACGATGAGTCCCACAGCGATAACACACCACCAGTGTCAAGTTCGAGCAGTCGTCATGAAACTAGGAAGCCTTCGGTGTTCAATTACTCACTCAAGTCGAGTAAGACGGATTATTTCGCAGAGAGGAGAAAGTTTCAACTTTGGCTTGACGAAGAGTTGCTGAAGGTGGATGAATTTTACTCGGAAAAGGAGCAAGACGTTTACGAACGATTTTTGCTATTGGAGGACCAGTTGTATCAAATGAGGGAACAGAAAAACCAAATTCAGAGACAACGAAGACAGCATGATGGGAATGTCCATGGTATTGCTTCTCGAGGCGAACGTGTTATGCCTCATCGAGTTAACGATTTAGCATTTCATACCAAATTTTTCATTAGTGGACTAAGCCGATGGGACCTACCTTCGCTACCGTCAATGGCATTTGTGAAGAAATGGAAGAGCAAAAAGAAGGTCAAGTATGAGGATGACATATCACTACATGTTCAAGATTCTGTCGATTTGAATTATGCAGAAAATCGAGTACGGAACGGTCTTGTTGAATTGAGTGACCGTGCAACAGACCAAACATCGTTGGATTCGGAGTCCGAAGTGGAGGACTACTTGCCGGCAGCACAATCTGGGCCCCAAACAGATGACCAGATACGACAAACCCGCAGACGTGATTATACTCCTAAAAAGCAGCATTTTGGCGTGCCATACTTGTATGCAAAGAAACAATTGAAGTCTGCCCTTTTGGAGCATTACCGTGCATTGTCGATCCTCAAGTCGTACAGAACTATGAATAGAACCGCATTTAGAAAAATAACCAAAAAATATGACAAGTCGATGCATACCAACATAATGGAACCATTTATGCAGAGGATCAATACGTCTTCTTATTTCTTGACAAGTGACTTGCTCGACAAAATAATTAACCAAGTGGAAGAGCTTTATATTGCCTTTTTTGACCCCGAATCCAAAGATAGGAAGCAATCTTTGGAAAAGTTGAAAACAATTGCATATACTTTCAATTCAACCGAGATACGACAACCTCAGTATTATACCGAGTTTTTCAGCTCTGGTATTTTCCTTGGGTTTGGGATCCCGTTATTTACGTTGGGATTATATACAGCGCTTCACAAAACAACCACTGGAGAGCTTCCTGAGGGGCGATATTTGCTACAGGTGTGGGGAGGATTTTTCATACTCACATTGGCATTCCTCTTATTTGGAATCAATATGGCTGTGTTTGACAAATTCAGAATCAACTACAAGTTTATTTTCGAATTTGATATAGCATCTGCTTTGAACTATAAACAATTTTGGTTACTCCCATCGTTTGCATTTGCGTTTTTGTCACTATTGGGGTGGTTCAGTTTCAACAATTTTTGGCCGCATAAATTTCCAGGTAGAGACTGGCCGTGGATCTTTTTTGGTGTTATGTTGGTGATTTTCGTATGGCCGACAAACGCACTTTATGGATCGGGTCGGAGATGGTTGCAGTTTGCATTGTGGAGACTACTCTTGTCAGGACTCTATCCAGTTGAGTTTCGGGATTTCTTTTTGGGCGATATCGTTTGTTCATTGACGTACACCATGGGGAACTTGCCATTTTTTTTCTGCTTATTTGCCCACCATTGGAATGGCACTTTGGCAGGTCAGCCTGCTAGTGCCAATACATGTACATCATCTAGATCGCGGCTTATGGGATTTTTCAGTACGTTGCCAAGTGTGTGGCGGTTGTTGCAGTGTATACGTCGTTACATGGATACTGGTGATTGGTTTCCTCATTTGGCGAATATGATGAAGTATGCCGTGTCTGCTGTGTACTATATGACCTTGAGTATTTATCGTATTGAGCGCAAAGAAAGAAACAGAATTGTTTTCATACTTTTTGCTTCACTCAATTCGATATACACTTCGATATGGGATATTGTCATGGATTGGTCATTGTTGCAAACCGGCTCCAAGCATTTCTTATTGCGGGATTATTTATTTTACAAGAAACCATACTATTACTACATAGCCATGGTTCTTGATGTGATTTTGCGATTCCAGTGGATATTCTATGCGTTTTTCACACACCAGATTCAGCAAAGTGCAGTAACGTCCTTTTGTGTTGCTCTAGCTGAAATTCTTCGTCGTTTTATTTGGATATTTTTCAGAATGGAAAATGAGCATTGTACCAATGTCATTTTGTTTAGAGCTTCGAAAGATACACCCTTACCCTATGCAGTGTCGGCTAAAGTTGAACGTGCAGTGAAGAAGTTGGTCGAATCTAGATATGATGATCGAAAGTCATCTGAAGAAGAAGGAATTGCCGAGGAGAATGTTGGATTCACTACTGGAAGATCGGGATCTAGGGGTGACGATGATGGTAGAGGTTCAGTTGATTTGACAAGGTTGCTGACAAGGCAATCCATGCCACATTTGCAACAACGAAAGACGTACTTTAAGCAAATTACAGATCGTTTGAACACGGCTCATATAAAGGATTTCCAAAGACGAAAGACTGTAACGCATTTGGACGAAGATTCCGATGATGAGGAAGATGATGATGATGATGCAAGTATTGCCGGAAAGTCAAGTAAACCTTCTCGTGTGTCATCTATTAGAGAAGAATAGGTAGGTTGTATGTGTATAAGTATTTGCTAATAGAGTAGTATATGATGAAGATAAAGTTGAATGTTTCCTCCTCCGACATGGCTTACACTAATCATTCGATGAAATTAAAGATTTAATTAGACAAAAACAGAGAAATTGATAGAACGAAAATTATAAAAATTAAAGGCCTCGACTTTTTTTTTTTTATTTGTTATTTCAACTTCAAAGACCCTTTTTAATGAGCGTGCTCACCATTGTGTTCATCGTGTTTGGCAAATTCTTGTTGAGCAGCGTCGTCAATTTCAGCTGGCTCTTCATCTTCATCGTACTCATGGTGCAACGACAAGGTTGGTTTAACAGCAGCAGAGTCCAAAGTCCACGAGGCCAAAGCATTTTCAGCATCAATAATGATTTGCTTAGAAGCTTCGTAACCATCATAAGCTGGTCTAGTTTCACCTGGGGTGACAGCTGAGTCGTCCAACAATTCCAAAAGAGCCTTACCGTAACCGGCAATCAAGGCGTATTTTTCAGCCAATTCTCTGGTAGCGTCAAATTGGTAGTTGAAAGCTGCCTTCAATTGTTCTCTGGTGATGTTACTCAATTGAGCTTCAGCAACCAAGGATTCAGCTTCAGCTCTAACCAATTCTTGTTCCAAAACTGGGATTTTTGGTGATTGTGGGTCCTTGTACTTCAAGTGAGCAATTTCATCAGTAATCTTTTGCTTTCTTTCTCTAGATGGTTGTACTGAACCTTCAATATCTCTAATGCTCTTCAAAGTGATTCTGTATTGGTCGTACTTGTCGATGTATTGGTCTTCCAATTCACCAATTTCGTAAATCAAAACACCCAATTTATCAGTAACGTCTGAAACATCGTCATCATTGTCTTCACCCCAAGCACTCAATTGTCTAGCAATATCCTTTCTTTCCCTTGAAGTGACTTCAATAGATCTCATCAAGTTCTTTTCCATCTTGATGAATTGAGCCAATTTTCTAGACAATTCTGGGCCGGTGGCACCAGCAGCGGCTTTTCTAATGGATGAGGATAATCCACCAGCACCAAAAAATCTATTCTTGGTGGATGATGGTGGTGGTGGTGGGGCTTGCAATTGAGAGGCGGTTGGAGCCTTTGAGGATCTCAAGGAGTAGGTTCTGTGCATCGTGTGTAGTAGTTGTAGAGTTGGTGCTAAGGAGATTAAGAGGAAGGGAAAGGAAGAAAAAAAAATATATATATAGACTTCAAGGGAAATATTGAATGACTTAAATACTCGACACACAGAGAGAAACACACAAATGCAATTGAACTTAATTTTAGAAAAAATAAAAAAATGAAAAGAAAAGAAGAATAGCAAGTGAAAGTTTTTTTTGTTTCTCTCTTTTATTTTTAATTTAAAAGTGTTGAAGTTTTTGTATATTCAATTTTTTTTTTTTTTTTTAATTGTTGAAGATATTACTACACAAAGACACAATAGAAAAATAGAAACTGTAGCCACACAATATAGAATAAAAATAAGCGCCAGTAATTAATAAAAGGTGAGAGAAGTTTCACTCATGACTTTTCGGGTAAAATAGATACGATGGTTGCTTGACAAGCTGAAATGGCTAGAGGGGGGGAATATCCAAGCTTTTGAGATATCTCGTGATTGATGTTACAATTCGAGAGCGCTGTGATCTACTCTACATCTTAAAATCTCGTAAGTAATCTACATTGTAATTCATTTGTTGGATATAGCAAACTTAAAGAGGAAAAATGTCACTTCAAAAAAAAAAAAAAATTAAACAGTTACGAAAATTAAAAACAAGTGACTTTTTGTTTTTATTTGAAGACTCACTCAAGATTACAGCTCAGTCCATACAAACCCTATGCATGGTCTGCTGCAATAAAAGGTGAGTTTAGAGGCACGCTTGTATATCACTCCAGCATTGACTTCTTTCTTTCTTTCTTTTCTTTGTTTTTCATGTTTTTTTGTCCGAAATTGACGTCAGGCAAATCAATCAGTAACTCTGGTCATGTGCTACCTTGTCTTTTCATTTTTGTGTAATTTTTAAATTGCCTAATTGGGCGACTAAATTGCTATTTTAAACTTCTTTATAAACAACACACTTTTCGATTGTTTTATTTGTCTAAATAGGAATGTGCGCCGCATGCATATAAAACGACTTATAAAGATAAGCACTCAATTATGTTGAATTCACCTTTTTTTTTAGCCTCTAATATTCTGATGTTGAAGATAATCCATCCAGCGGAGTTCTCACTTTTGTCAGATTTCCTGTGGCAAAAGAGATCACCACAGTTACTTTTTATGATTGGATTTTGGATTTAAGCTTCCAACAGAGTCTCTTTGAACATCACTCGCGGGCTAACAAGAATAATGCAATTGCTGACGCAATATTGTAACGTCATGATGGCCGATCCAGCAAAAAGGTGTTCACATAATTTCCAAAGTGTGATCTATACTACGATTCTGTTTCTCCTTATCAAGGATGAAAAAAAAAATTCAACTATGACGTCACATGATGAGTAAATGATTTTGTGATGTTTGATTTTGACAGTTACAGAGATAAACCTTGCCATGGCAGAAAACGGGTCTCCCAGATTTAGCCTTATCCTGAATGTTTCATCCACAGTTTAATAACTGAGTTGAAACTTTTGACGATGGCGCTGTAGGTTTGGTCCGCATGTAAATTGGATGACCTATAGTGAAGTAGTTTTCGCCAAGTTTGTTGCGAAAAAAATTGTGAAGGAAGTGATGATGGAGAAAAGTGTTTATCGACAGAAAGCCTACCCCGTTGTAGTTGAGCCGCTTATGCGTTAGCACATCCCAGAAACTACTTAAAGTAACACATGTTCGGCAAGTTCAGTAGCGCAAGCCGTCATATCCCTTCCTGTTTTCAGAATAGTTTCCACACTTTAATAGTAATTGAAGTACTGCCAGATTAGAAGTCAAAAGCGAGAATTGAATACAAAATACCAAGCAAAGCGGACAATCCTTCAAGGTGTCATATTAAATACAATCTCGGTAACAAAATACCAAAACTAAACAAAGTTGTGGTGTAAAATAATTTTTTCTTGTCGTCTGCTGAAATTCGATCCAGTTCGTTTGCGGCACAATGGTTGCAAGTGATTGGGGCAACCGGCCCCATATTAGCAGCAACTTAAAATACAAGCCCTTTACCCCGCGCCATAAGGGATGGTGAGGAATCACCTAAAGGGAACGAAGGGTTTATTCACGAGACATTTTGAACTCACGGTGATCAAACGAATATATTACAACAACTACTTAGACAAAAAATGCAAGTATTATCTTGAGGAAAGTTCCTCCTGAATATTGTATTCGATTAGTTCATTTTTCAGCCTTGATCAGTCCGCCTTTTTCTTTTTACTTTCAAAACTGTCTTTGCCATCAAATTTTCTCTTTACCGGAAGTCGTAAATCTCCAAGTATCCTGTAATAATCTTCTTCCAAAGCTTGGTAAGCAGTTTGTAACTTGTCCCTTCTAGTGGCTTCGTCCAATGCATCCAACCCTTCCTTATTCTTCTTGTACAACCTTCTCTTTATGAACAACCTCACTTCCGACTTGGATACGTCCTTGTTGTGCTTCAATTTATATAGCAAAATCAACTCCAACAACCTTGCAAATTGTCGCTTCTCCAACTTTAACTGAGCTCTTGCATTTTTAATCCACTCTTGATCAATGTCCTTGGCAACAACCTTGTCAAAGTCAAATCCCAATTCACCCAATCTCTTCAAATCTGCTCGATCTCTCATATCATCAAAACCTTCATTTGGATCTTCAACAACGATTTCAACAATATCCTTGTTTGCTAGCCAGTACTTGCAAAGGTGGCTATAAAACAATTGGCCCAAACCTTGTCCTTGATAAGTTGGAAGTATAATAAATTGCGATGTTTTTATTCTAACCTCCAATTTCTCATTGTCAAAGTTCTTGGCTCCTGGATATTTCCAGTAGTTGTAAGCAGTCGTGAACCCAACAATTGAAGGCTCCTTATCCTCTGGTGCTTTTTCATAAAGTACATAAAGATCCCACAAGTCATCTTCAGCATCAATGAACGAACCTGCTTCAATGTACAACAACACCAAAATTTGTAACCGTTTATGCAACTCTAACCCCGCTGCCAGTTTCAAGTCAATCTTGTATATCTGGTACTCAATGTCGTCTTTTTTGAAACTATCTATCCTAGCGCCCGGTATTTGGTAACTCTTTTTCTCTTCATTTATTGAATCAACCCACGCAATTTCATCTTTGAATACGGTACATTCTGGTACGTACTTATCCATCGTCGCTTTCAAATCAACCAATTCTGGATCATCCAACTTCTCCTTGTACTTGATGTTCAAAAATGGCTTGAACGTGTAGTGGTCAAAGCATAGGAAAATATTCAAGTCTTTATAGCCATAAATTGTTTCAGCGTCTCCAAATATTGGGTATGTGAACAAAGGTTGGAAATTGATTGCTTGCTCTCCATCAGTGATGAACAACTTGAGGGCGTCGTTTGAGGAGGATGTCCATACCTCAGGCTGCAAGGATGCTGCCGATATCTGTTTACTATTTTCTAATGACATTGGTGCTTGAGACCGGTGACGTTGTTGTGTGTTCGTATGTTGTTTACATGATTTTTTTTTTTTTTTTTTTTTTTTCTTCGCTTCGTCCAACGCGCTTAACCTCCACACAACCTCTCTCTACAACTTTCATAATTCATATAGTAAAACCATTAATTAATATTTACAGATTACCTTAAGCTATTCTATAACAACAACCAAATCACCTGCATCAACCATATCACCATTCTTGTGATATATCTTGACAACCTCCCCTCCCTTTGGAGCATTAACCATCATCTCCGTTTTCATGGCTTCAACGACAATCAATGGCTGATCTTTGGCAACTTTATCACCAACACTAACAAGACTTTTCCAGAATCTACCAGAGTATTCCGAATAAACCATTTCGGCATTCTCATTAAACTTTTCATCCTCTTGTACCTTGGCTCCATTTTGTTCCAATTCACTATTTGAAATTTGAATCAATCTGTTAAACTCTTCCAACTTTTCACCACCCTGTGATTGTTTAAACTGTTCAATAGACTCAGAGTTTGCTTGGATCCATTGCAAGTATTGACCGTGATCAAAAACGGATTCAATAATGTCAACTTTGAATCTTCCCACATTCATTTCCTCGGAAAACTTGTCAATCTCTGCTTCACTAACTGGGTAAAACTCAATTTGGTCAAATGGAGACAACAACCATGGCTTTTCAGTGGAGTGCTCACCAAGCGTTAATTTGTCCCAAATTGGTACGGTTCTACCAACTAATTGGTATCCACCTGGTGATTCCATGGTATAGATACACATGTAGTTACCACCAATACCAACAGTACCATTGGGTGTGTAGGTTCTTGAGGGGTTGTACTTGGTTCCCAACAATCTGTGTCTTGGATCTAATGGCACGGCACATGGTGCACCAAGGAAAACATCACCCAATCCCAAAACCAAGAAACGAGCAGTGTACAACATATCCTTAACGTCATGTCTAGTGATTCCATTGATATTGGCGATGAAATCAACATTGTTTGGCAACCAAGGAGCCTCGCTTCTAATTGTTTCTTCATATCTTTTAACTGCATCCAAAGTCTTTTGATCTTCAAACGCCATTGGCAACCTAACAACTCTGGACTTGACTTTCCACTTGTTGACAAAGACCATTTCCTTTTCATAAGCAACAAGAATGTCCAATGCTTCCTTTTGGGTAACTTCATCGGTAAATTCAACCAAAACTGATCTGACACCAGGTGACAATTCATAGATCCCCTTTGGCCTGTATTCTTTAACCATTTCAACCAACTTGTGGATTCTGTAAGCTTTATTCAAATCCAAGATGTTTTCACCATATTCAACAAGAATATATCTGTCACCAGCTTGACGATAAGTAATTTTTGGTGAGGTTTCAGACACTTGAATTTGACAAAGAACAGGAGTTTCTGGATGCACCAATCCAAAACTTTCAACGTCTCCCAATTCTCCTTTCAAAAATTCAATACCCGAATCTTGTTGACGTTTCAACTGTTTAGCAGAGTCATATGTGATTGGAATAAACTGAATTGATTCACCAGGCTTAACTTGACCAATCTTCCACAATTCGGCTTCGGCAACGACTGCCTCACAAACAAATCCTCCCAAACTTGGACCGTCACAGGTCAAAACAACCGGTTCATCACCAGTAAAGTTCACTGCACCCATGGAATAAACATAATCATGAGCGTTTGAAGGGTGTAAACCAGCCTCGCCACCATCAGATCTGGCCCACTTTGGCTTTGGTCCAATCAATCTAACACCAAATCTATTTGAGTTGTAGTGAACTTTCCAAGTTGATGAAAAGAATTCAGCAACTGATTCTGGCTTGAAGAAATCTGGCGACCCATGAGGACCACAAGTAACACCAATTTGCCAAACTTTATTATCATAGTTGGGAATGAGTGAAGATGGGATTGACGTTGGATTAGAGACTGGCGGAGCCAATGTGCAACTGGATATTTCTGGTTGTCCCAAAAACAACACATCTCCAAATTTCAAAACCCTTCCATTGTAACCTCCCAAATTACCCAATGCAAATGTGGATCTTGAGCCCAAGTACTCAACAACATCAACACCGCCTCTGATGGCCAAGTAAGCACGGCAACCGGTTGTCAACTTACCGATTGATAAAGTGTCGCCGCTCTTGATTTCAATTGGCTCCCATTGTGAAGCTTGTTTGCCATTGACCTCAACTGGTGCTTGTCCTCCAGTAACAGCAACAACACATTCTTGGTGGAACAAGATTTTTGGTCCATTGAGTGTGATTTCCAAACCAGGTGCAGTACTGTCATTACCAACTATTCTATTAGCGAGTCTGAATGAGTATTGATCCATACATCCTGAGGGTGGAACCCCGATATGCCAGTATCCTCTTCTACCTGGATAATCTTGAACGGTAGTGTAAGCACCAGGACTAAGAATTTCAAAAGCATGTGGCTTGTATTCATAAGTATCCAACACTTTTGTAGCCACCTTGGCCTCTTCAAACATCTTGGAGTTGGCAATCGAACGAAGGTAATCAACGTTGGTGATACATCCATAAACAACAGTTTCATCCAAAGCTTGACGCAACTTCTTCAACGCATCGTTTCTATCCTTTCCATGAACGATAATCTTTGCCAATGTTGGGTCGTATTCAGCTGAAACGACAGTACCTTTTTCAACCCAAGTATCAACTCTAGCCCACTTGGGGAACTTGACTTCAGTTAATTGACCTGGTGATGGTTTGAATCCCTTTGCTGGGTTTTCAGCATATAATCTAGCTTCCATCGAAGCTCCCTTGACTTCAACTTTTTGACTGAAATCAGGTGGCGTATCTGCGGCAATCAAAAGCATCCATTCAACCAAGTCCAAGCCTGTCACCATTTCAGTAATTGGATGTTCAACTTGCAATCTAGCATTAACTTCAAGGAAGTAAAACTCATCTCTCTTTGGGTCGTAGATGTATTCAACAGTACCAGCACACTTGTAATTCAATGAGGCACCCAAACTTTCAGCTGCTTTTCTCATTCTTTGACGTGTAGCTTCAGGCAAATTTGGAGCTGGGGTCTCCTCTATAATCTTTTGGTTTCTTCTTTGCAAGGAGCAATCTCTTTCACCAACAGCAATGGCTTTGCCGTACCCATCACCCAACATTTGGATTTCCACGTGCCTAGCATTTTCAACAAAACGTTCAAGGAATACTCCGGAATCACCGAAATATGACAAACCTTGGTGTTGGACAGTTTCAAAGACCCTTTCAATGTCATTTTCGGAGTCAACTTTTTGCAAACCAATACCACCACCTCCTGCAGTTGATTTAACCATGACTGGGTACTCCAATTTGGCAGCAATTTCTCTAGCTTCCTTGGCATCTTTAACCAATCCAGAACCAGGAACCAAAGGTACACCAGCTTTCTCGGCAATTTCACGAGCTGAATGCTTCAATCCCAACTTTCTAATAGCATCACCAGATGGACCAACAAAGACAATGCCCTCTTTGCCACAACGGTCAGAAAAGTCAGCGTTTTCTGACAAGAAACCGTACCCTGGGATGATAGCTTCGGCGCCGGTCTGCTTAGCTGCGTTTATAACCTTGTCAATATCAATGTATGTTTGTGCTGCAGTTGTACCATGCAATGGGACTGCAACATCAGCACTTGTGACATGTTCAGCATACTTGTCAGGGTCTGAGTATATGGCAATAGACTTGACGCCTAGTTTCTTCAATGTTTTGATTATACGAACGGCAATTTCACCTCTGTTTGCAACCAAGACCGAATTGAATGGTTTTTTGTATTTTTTGGCTTCAGTAGCGAGATGTTCTTGATAGTTTTTCCATCCTCCATGAATAGAAATATCAACTGTTCCAGGAGCATTGTAACCAGCTTCTTCACAAATAAATGATTTTACCCATTCTCCAGATGCCAACTCAGCGGATCCAATACCCAACGGTTCAGGAACGAAATTGATAAAAGTTCCAAAGTTTTCTTTCGGTATGGTGTAAACTTCAACGGCGATGTGAGATACATTTTCGGAAACTCTTCTTAAACCAGGCTTTGCAACTGGGCCTGTTTTTGGCAAAGCATAAAGCTTATAGTTTTTGGAGGTTGTTGTTGATTCAACAAATCTAGCATCAACTTTCTCCAATTGCCAGTGTAATTGGAATCCCTTCAAATGTGCACCTACCACTGCCAACTTTACTTGCTCTGTAGGAATGGTTTTTGGAATACTTGGGAGTAACTCATCAGAAATTGATGACTCGATCAACTTATCTTTCAAAGCACCGTAGAAAAATGGCACTGTTTTGGTGTACGATTCCATGTATCGACTTGCCAAATCTAATAATGCATAATCGTTGAATTTATGTGACAACAAAGTAATACCAAATGGCTGGCCATCTTTTCTAAACCCGGCTGGAATAGCTAATCCTGACAAATCAGCCAAGTTGACAAAGTTTGTGTAGGTTCCTTGACACGAGTTGACTCTAATTGGTTCAGCAAGAACATCTTTGATTTTTGGATTCAAAGGAGCAGTTGGCACAATGATTGCATCAATGTTCTTCAACAATCTTTTCACCTTTTGCAATATTCTTTGTCTCTTGTATTCGAATTCAAAACATTGAGCAGCGGAATAGTTTTCTCCACCTTTGACAATTTTGAGAACAGTTGGATCCAAGTCCTTTGTGGGTGGGTTGGTTGCTAAAAAGTCTCGTACTGCAACAAATCTTTCCGTTACCCAAGGACCCTCGTACAAACACCTGGCCAACTCAAGTAATGGCTCAATGTCCAATGAAACCAATTCGGCTCCAACGTTGTCAGCAAAGATCTCAACTGCTTTGTTGTATAATTCCGGATTTTCAGTCTCACCGCACCATATCAAGTTAGTAGGCACAACGAGTCTTGGTTTTTTGGAAAACTTTAATAAGGGATTGGCTGGCATTTCCCTGGAATACTCATCATTTTCACCATCCTCTTTGGCCATGATTTCAAACGCTACTTGAGCATCTTGTAAATTAGTTGAGAAAATGGAGACACAATCCAACGATTTGCACGCTGGGACTACTCCACTGCATGAAAATACACCTTTTGTTGGCTTCAATCCAATGATGTTGTTTAATGCTGCTGGTACTCTACCTGAACCCGCAGTATCTGTACCCAATGAAATAGGTACAATTCCTCTAGCAACAACCGAAGCAGAGCCGGCTGATGAGCCACCGCTTACATACTCTTTGTTGAAAGTGTTTGGAGTTATGCCATATGGGGATCTAGTACCAACCAAACCAGTAGCAAATTGGTCTAAATTTGTTTTGCCTAGTATGATTGCACCGGCTTCTCTTAATAATTTGACAGTTGTGGCATCCTTTTCGGGCTTGTACGCGAACGAAGGACATGCTGCAGTTGTTTCAAATCCTTTAGCGTCAATGTTGTCCTTAACGGCTATTGGGACCCCGTATAATGGGAGTGATGTTTTATTGGCTTTTGATTGTAAAAAGTTCCATTGGTGGGTTAAGTCGTCGACTGTAGCTAATGAGATCCACGCAGGGTCTTCTGGGGCAGTTTTCTGTGATTTGAGGAGGTCGACCAATAACTTAAGTGACTCATTTGGCGTTGAGTTGTAATGTGCGTTTTTCCAGTCCTCGACTGTCCAACCAATTGTAGAAACCATGTTTGGAATATGCTAGTTTGTAGTAGAAGGTTGCAATCAAAGAGAACTAAAGTGTTATTCAAATTCCTACACTGGAGGGGGGGGGGGTCAAAACATTTATATACCTTTGTTCATTTCTATTTACTTTACAAGCGGCAAATCCCGATAGCAGAAACCTATGGAGTTTTTGATTGAAAAATTTTTTGTTATATATGGGATGCATCTTTTGTGTAATAAGTACACTGATAAGGCAAAAAAAAAAAAGAAGAAGGAATATTAATGTCTCTCTCTTTCAAAAACGACAATTCAGTGCGAGTGTGTGTGCGACACTGTAGTATTAAATGTCGCAAGATATTTTTCTGATAAACGGAGAATGTCGTAGCCAATTAATGATCGCTTGCCATTTTCGGCCCATGGGATTTGGAGCGAAGCAAAAGCCCTTTTGCACGCAACAATACTTAGTGAACGGACCACTTTGAGATGAGGCGATTGCGTTCTATTGTTGGTAGCACATTCTGAGAATGATGACGACAGCGCTTTTGCATATTCAAGTTTTTACACAGTTTCTTACAACTCAAATTGTCAGTCTCGGATATATCCGTGAACATAGCTCAAAGGTCAACAACAAAGTGTAAGTATAGCGTAGTGCCAATAAAACTACCTAGACTAATAGGTCTGTGACAGAGTAAGAGGGCGGACCGAATACATCACCAGAGTCAAGAGCCTTGTCTGTACGCTAGTAAGCGATAAGGGAGAGAGTTCTCATTGATAACAACTAAGAAACGTTTCTTTCGATTCTCCAAGCACTTCAAATCCCGCGTAAGGTTTCTTATCCAGATTGTAAGTGTGAGAAACGTTTTGTTGAGTATACTACTGCTCAAACACTCCTCGACGTTATGCTTTAAAATTGGGGGACTCTTATTGGAGTATGATAAGAGAGAAAAGTTCGTATGGCAAATGAATTAGTCCAATAAATATTTTATTTTATTTTATTTTATTTTTTTTTATTTCTTCTTTCTCTGCGGCCCGGAATTAACCCGTGGTTGACTATTTTTGTGTTATCAACTTACTAATCGCTAATCTGCTTGATCTCTTATCAAACAGCCACAGATTCACAGATTCTCTATTGTAATCCCGCTAGAAGTGGTATTTAGCTGTTAGTTGGTAGCCGGAAAAAAAGGCTACAACAACTACTCAAAGGTATTTTCACCAATAAGCAATAACTTATATTATTTCTAAAATTTATTGCAATCTAATAATACAGTATACGAAATCATACATAACCTTGTCAACGATACTACTTCTTTTCATCAGACAACTCATCGTCAATGTTACCATAGCTCATCTCCACAGCTCTACCATCAACAACCTGGGGATTAGATAATTGTGCAATCACCTGTGATTGAACTGCATGCAATTCTTCTGGATGGTGATTCTGCCATTCTCTCAACTTGTATGTTTGTCCAGTCAAGTCCCAATATATTCCTCTTCCGGTATTGTAAAGACTGTGTCTTCCCTCCCAAACTGGGTATATAATGACTTGGAAAACAGTGTACCATATCCAAATGAAAAACACCACAACCCACCCAGTGAAGAACTTACGCGAGAAAATGTACTTGCTTCCGTATAAGGGCATTGGCCAAATCACCAACAAACTCAACGTCATGAATACACAAACACCAACGCACCACTTGAATGCCTTATGCAACTGTTCTTGGTCCTTAGTGTATTGTGGTCTCTCTTCTTCTACCAAATGACTGGCCAAAACAGAGATTTGTGACTTGACTGGTGACAACTTTTCATCATCATTGAAATTGTCTGATTTCGTAGCCTCCATCAACTCTTCTTCTTCACTGACTCTGGTGATTCTTGTTTCCAACAACTTCCAGTTGAAATTCTGTGGCTTGAATATTATTGTAAATAAGGGCACGGTAATCAAGGGAAACAACAATGCAACAACATTACCCGTCAACATTGAATCAT
The DNA here is from genome assembly GCF_024610275.1 of Lodderomyces theae. Classification (NCBI taxonomy): domain Eukaryota; kingdom Fungi; phylum Ascomycota; class Pichiomycetes; order Serinales; family Debaryomycetaceae; genus Lodderomyces; species Lodderomyces theae. Next base: position 47,553 of record NW_026261348.1, on the reverse strand, counting down.
CCTCAAACAAGTTGTCATATGAGATGGTACCAAACTTTGTTTTACAGACAACCAACCATGCCATGATAGCCAAACCGGTGGCGATTGGTGGCGTGAACGTAGCTGCATGCCAGTTTTGCTTGGAAGACAATATTGTCATTGCTGAACTCAAGACGGCACCACCGATAATTATTCCCATCAACTCATACAAGAACCCCATTGAAACATTTGCATAGTAGAGACCAATGGCGAACCCGGCCATAGCATAAGCAAAAACACCACATGCAATGTGTGACATGAAAATCAACTTTTTACCACTGGCATTTGGGTTGATGTAAGTTCTGTAGATATCGTAGGTGGTGATGGTTGATACGGCAATCAATTCTGAAGACATTGCACTAGTAACAGCCATGTAAATCATAATCAAGGCCAAGACGGCACCGCCTTTTCCCAACAAAGCAGAAGCAGCATTAGGTAATACCAAACCAGCTGCAACTTCATCACTGGTCATTGGTCTCCCCAATGGCCAGTAATCAGTGTACTCCAATGACAAAGCAGCGAAACCCATAGTCAATGAACAGAATGCTGGGATTGGAAGCCAAGCCAATGACCCCAAGATGTAACCTTTGTAAGCAGAAGCTGGATTAGCTGCAAACGCCTTGTTGAAGTATCCATTGTCCAAAAACACAGTACCAAAGTTACCAACGATATTGATGACAAAGAATATACCTCCTGATTTGGAATTAAATGTCAAGAATGATCCATCGTGGTTTCCATCGATTGGCTTGATATCTGCTAATTTTGTAACTGCCTCCCAAACAACTCCCGGTGATCCCAATTTATGGCTTGTTGCCCATGTGCTGAAAGCAAAGATAATGATTATGGTAACCATAATGACTGTGTGGGCGTAATCTGTCAAGATAGTAGCTTTTAATCCACCAAATACCGAGTACACAGTTGGAGAAAGACCAATCAACAAACAAGCGGCAACAGGATGCATTCCAGTCAAGTCGCAAACAGTAGCTGAACCACCAGTCAACAACATGGCAGTCACCAAGATGTTTGTGGCAAGACCCCAGAATGTGTAAACAATGTGAGTTGCAGTTCCATATCTTGCACGAACGATTTCCAAGTATGTCCTAGCCAGTGGTGCTCTCTCTTTAGCTTTAATAGCCAAGGTTGCAAACAATGTGATTTGAACAGTGGCACCAAATGCATAACTGCACGATCCAAAGATACCATTTTTGTAGGCTTGTGTAGTTGACGTCAACAATGTAGCTGCCCAAGTCCAAGATGACACAACAGCAGCACTGATTAAACCTGATTTGACTGACCTACCAGCGGTAGCAAACTCTTCGGCTGTGATGATCTCCTTGTTGTATCTTTTCAACAAGTAAGTGGTTAATATCATACCAATGGCAAATACTGCACCTAACCCAACTACGATGGCATAACCAGCACTTTGAGGAAGTGGAACGAATGATGTGTCTGCCATTATTTTCAAAGTGATGATGTTTGATGTATGTTGTAGACGAGTGAAAAATCTGAAAAATTTGAATAATTGGTGGAGACATTAATTCCCCTTTATATAATCACTCATCTCAAGGCTATTGTTCAAACTCTATTGTCTCATCTCTATTGTTACAAGCGTCAGATGCAAAGACAAGAGCTTATCTCGGTTGTTGGAAAATTGGCTGCAAGAATTTTAGACCTGCACAATCAAACATCTGTTTTCTATTTTTTTTTTTTCCCTCTATTCTGCACAGAAGAAGAAGAAGACATCTGTTTTTTTTTTTCTTATCTCTGTCTCAATTAGTACAAACTATTGATAACAAGAAACTACTATACACTCCTTCAATACCAGCTTACATGGGCATATTAATTGATAACGTCTTGAGATACTCTGCAAAAACTCTAAAATCTGGGATGCCTCGTAATTGAGATGGAATATCGTACATATTCTGGGGTAGAAAGGGGTGCTCTTCTCACTATGCAACTGCAATAATATTTTGGCTGCAGAGTTCAGTATTCCAAAACGTGGACATGGGGGACATTGTAAATACGGTCTGAGATAGACAAAACCTCACTCAAGGTATCTTCGTCTTTACTTTGATTATGCAATTCTTCTGAGCCAATGAAAAAACACACCTGTTGTAAGGCAATTTAGATTATTCTATTTTGTGAAGCTTATTCAGTTTCCATAAAAAAAATTCTTCAAACCTCTCTTAACGGGAAATGTCATCTCTGATAAGAGAAAGAAAAAAAAAAGGCATATTGTGTTGATACACGACTCGCTTATGATTGGGCCGTTAACGCTTGATAATTGTTTCTGTGTAAGAACTTTTTGAGATTTTGAGGCAAATTGCAGTCAAATTGACATGTGCTTCTCCGTCATATGCGAGGAAAGCGCAAGTGCAACTGTGTGGATGGCATAGTTGCTAACGCAACGCTGACAGGTAACTTGGACGATGTATGTATACATGAAGAGCTAGGCATGTTGACAATGAATGAATTGAATGACGTTCTTTCTTTTGAAAATTTAGATTACAGAGAAACGCCTTGGTTCGTTCTGCACTGAAATTGTGGAAAAATTACGGGCCGCATCATACTCATAACCAACGTATGTTTTTGTTTTACCTTTTATCATTCTTTCCTAAGAATAGGATTTATAGAGATGTACTGGTGTATATACACCGGCCGTCTGGTTCCGTCTAATTTCTCGTGTATTTATTTATTGCATGAGTTCTTTGCCGCGCGGGCCGGCGAGACCTAGATCTGAAAATCTTTTATCAGGTGAAAGATGAAATCTGTATCTTTATGAACCTAATCAGCACAATCACTGACGTTGTAAAGCGAAAGATGGCTCATCGTCTCCAAGTCAGTTATGCAACAAATTCCCACTATTGATGCTCTGAAAAGGAAAAGGCTCTGGTAAAGAGTATTTCTATTTGGTTTTTCACAAAAATTGGATGATTGTCAATAAAAATAGTTACACACAATAGTATACATAAAATAATATGATAACTCATAAAAACAACTGTCTCCACAAATACACCAGCACATCTCTATGAAACCTATTTCTATAACAGCAGAAACATCACATTGGTGAAAAGCAAAAAGTAAAGTAAAATGTCCATTTGTCACTCTATCTCTTTGTAAAATAAAATTTCTCCTTGTTCTTAAACACAATTTATGCTATGGCATAATCAACTGACTCTAAATCGATTCGTTATATTCCCTATCATCAACTTTACCCTCCAATTCATTTCTGATTTCCTCCATTTGGGTAACTTGCTTCTTCCATTCTTGTTTCTCCTTCTCATCATCAGTGTCTTTGACGAAAAAAGAGTCATCGGGTCTTCTATAAGACCTTCCGATTCTATCCCACAAGGTAGTAAATTGTCCGTAGTTGTAGTTGAAGTATAAATGATGGACAGTATGGCATGCAGTTCCATTCACTACAGGATCATTACTCATGTAATTTCCATCGTGAATCATGACTGTCCAAAAATTGACAAACGTAAACAAACCCAAGTACAAGACCTTGTGCAATGGGAAAAACAATGGGTAAAGATGGTATGGTAAACTTTGAGCCCATCCATCGACTGGGTGGAAAGCATGCGAAGCAAATGGGGTACAAACGATCCACTTGTGATGAGGTTTATGCAATCTCTTGTAGACTGAAGGCCAATGTAGCCACCTATGAATGAAGTAAATCAAACAATCAGTAAACAAAATAAACATGGGGATCAGCAACAAGAGAAATTTCCAGCCACCGGTGGATTCATTAATATCAAAATAAAGACGCGAAAATCCCTTCAATTCCAAAAGGAAAAATGGGTTGGTCAAAGCAACCATGACGGGGATTGCTGTCATTGCACGTTCAATCTCCAACCACATTTGATTCTTCAAGTACCTTGGATGATTGAATATTTTCTTATCAAAAACAAAGACATAACTGAAGTAAGCGACAATCAAGTACAATAACCAACCAAAGATTGTAGTCACCACTAAAATACTCAATGACTCTCTCAAGATATTCGACCTAGATAAGATGGAACTGGAAAAGTAGTCACCTTCCGGTAAAAAGATGGGCTTCAATCCATAAATCTCTGATTTGTTTTGCAAACTCATAAACTTGGCCCACAAGTACGAAGGTATATTGGCAAAATTGATACTGGTGCTATTGAATTGGAAACTTAAAGCATTGGACGCATGTGAAGATGTGGAGTTTGCAAATATAGCACTGTCGAGTGGGTCGTATCCACTGGCAGTTGCACTTGCGGGAAGATATTGGGACACTTTTGACGAAACTTGTTGAACAACAGGCGAGTTCTGCAAGAATTGGTCAACTTTCCCACCTTTGGGCAATGCCGCAGCATATAGCTTGTCGAAAATGAAGTAGTCACAGATTTCTAATACGATATCCATGTCGTGTTGTGTGTATAAAGAGCAGAAACGTGGGCTCTTTGAAAAATTTGATGTGAAAGTTAGCTGAAAGCTGCTAGATGCGATGAAAGGAAGCTAGTGTAGCTAGTATAGTAGTGATGTGTGGTATTGGTGGTACTAGTTGTGAGCCAGGAGTATATAAAGCGAGTGTAGCGAAAGGGTAATAAATATATAGGCAATGTATGGATTTTGTTTATAATCCACTTCGTTCTCTCGTATAGAAAAAGACTTTTTTTTTTTTATATATTTTTTTTTATTTTTATTTTCTTTGAGAATCTTTTCGGAAACGAGGGATAAGTTCCGAAGATGCAAAACTAGAGTTTCAATTCTAATTGGATCAAATGACGAAAGTGTTGTGACAATACCTCAGTTCTTCCTTGTAATGGTAGCAATTAAAATAAGGAAAATTGCGCAAGCTAGAAATAGTCTACGTTTCTTTCCTTTACATTTGTATGCCCCGAATTTCTGCCGCTTAAGGTGTTGCGTCTTCGTGGGATGATGATTTTTCCGTCTCTAATATGTTGGAATGTGTCAACACAGAGCAAGAGAAACAAACAAAAACAACGCGTGGTGTCCGTAGTGCGTGCATGCATGCATTTGGAATAGTGGAGTGATTCTTGCAGTGTAATGCTTGACAACCTATACGAAGCTATGCTACGGGCTACATATGAGGCAAGTTCTGTCTACACAACTCAAAAGAGTTCGCTTAGCATTTGCAAAAGATTTGTATGACACGTTTCTTATCAGATCCTTTACTAACGAAAGCTATTCTATAAACCAAAATCAATCTAATCCATTGTTCAAGATTTTGTCCTCCCAATTAGTAATTCTCCAACCTATTTCCAATGACCTCCGACCCTGTTCTTTTTTTTTTTGTTTTTTGTTTTTTTCTTTTCTTGCTTTCTCCATATTTGTCAGGTCCAGAATCGGACTCGATCCATCAAAAGCCATTTGGGTTTTGTGTATTTTTTTGTCTCATCTGTATCTCGTTCCCAGACGCAAAGCGCTCTACCAAGTTGCTAAACGAGAGAATAGATAGGGCGGCGAATCGATGCTTTCAAAATAAGGGGAGAGACAGACGTCTATTATAATGGCCAGACAAGTACAGTTTTATCTATTCCAACAGTTGTAATATCCACCTTTCAGTACATTACAGCCTGAAAGCTCTCTTTAACCAAGCAAACTTTGTTACAATTCTATACGACGAAATATGTTTTTGTGTAATCTCATGAAAGATTGCAAAACAAACCTACGCTACCAAATTTAGTCCTATACAAAAACATATGCCTGCAGTTGAGCAACACTGCATGTAGATAATCATAGTAAATCTAGTAGATCAGCATTGATCCCACTCGTGTTAGCACTATTACTTGATTGCGAAGGTGTTGTTGATATATTAGGTGTCATACTTCCACCTTTTGGTGACAAGACTGACGAGTTGAAACCTGGTGGGTAGTTGTTTCTTCCCTGCAGCAGTGCACTAGTGTTGGGATTATTATATGAACTTGAAGGGGTGGTAGGTAAACTCTTCATTTTACTGGCTTCTGATACCCAGTTCGTCTTCTTACTCGAATTGAGTTTGTTGTTGGCTATGTTCGCCAGTTGGAAATCGTCAAAATCGTCGTCAGCTACATCGTCATGGTACGCTGGCCCAGCCCGATCAAATGTACTCTTCAAACCATCAAACAAGTTCGATGATCCGGTGGAGCTGTTGTTGTTAGTGGCGCCAAATCTTAAAGGAGTACTTTGCGTTAGATTTATAGGTGTCGATTTTGATGTCGTTGATGATGTCTTTGGTCTCAAAGGTGTGGACGTGCTAGGTTTCGTAGACGTTGCACGTGACGAGCTGGAGCTTTTCCGCATTGGTTGCATCACTTGACTCTTTGGAACAATTTCTGGCTTCTCTGGTTCCTTGATGGCTTGAGATTCCAATAATGTCTCGAAATTGGCCGTACCTGTATTCCTTTGCGCACTGCCATTTGCAGATCTACCATTCAAGTTCCGTTCTGGTAACTGGGCCAACTTCTTTTCTGTCATCTCCTTTTGTATCTTGTTTATGATAGTCATGAATGACCTGAACTGCTTCTGGTCACAATCAGTGCACTCAAAGGCAAATGTATAGCACTGGGGTATAATTGAGTCAACCTGAGTTTTCAAATCCAAGTGCATATCCTCATTTGATACAATCTTTTCAAAAAACTTGAGTATCCGAACCACAATCTCCTCCTCTCGGTTCTTTAATGCCTTGGTCACGGTGAGAAACTGTTCATTGATAATGATTGCATCAATGGCTTTTGCATCAACAAATTTCTCAAACGTGTTCAAGATTTTCAACTTGGTGGAAAAAACAGATGTCGCTTGGAGAATCTTTATCAACAATGGGAAAAATGTATTTTTCATGTACGAAAAGTCAATTTTGGCAACAAAATTCGGTATGTAATCGAGAAATGTCTCCTGTAGTTCAATTTGGACTTCCTTCTGATCTTGTTCTTTAGATGCTAGTGTAAACACAAGGTCCAAAATTGCTTTTATAAAACTCATAAATTGCTTATCGTTCGTCTTTTCTTGTAAAACATTCAAATTCCTTATCAAAGTTAATCTGGTCTTCACTGACGCGTTAATAAGTTTGGTAAAAGTTTTCAACTTCTTGCTCTTGGCCTCGTCTTTGAAAACAACGTCATAAACTTTTTCCAGTAGCGACGAGCTATCCTTCAACAACACATTATAAACTCTATCCTGGAAAGTCAACCCCGACATCGATTTTGAAATAACCATGATCAACTCTAAAGACAATGAAATCAACTCATCGATATTGGAGTCAATGGCAACGGTTTCATCCAATACGGTCAACTCATTTATAACCTGTCCAATCAATAATGGCAAAATCTTCAGCGATCTAAACGCTGATGGAAACCGGCTAATCAAGGCGCTCTGTGTTGACGGTTCAACTTTCAATAATCCCCTCATAAATACCAATTTTTCATCAATTGATTTAGTTGTAAACTCGTCAATAAACCACATGGCTTTGATTATTGTGCCATTGAAAAAATCTGAATCTATAAATCGGTCCAATCTTAGCCTATCGTAAGGATACCTAGCGAGTAGTTGAGGAAAAAGGGGGTACAACTGTTCCGGTACTTTCTTCAAAATATATTTCAACTCATTAGGGCTAGCTCGGTGGCTGTAAAATTTCGATTCAAATTTACGAAATTGATGCTTGTAATCTTGAATACTGGTTGTGTCTTGCAAGTGAATTAACAGAACACCTTCATCGTAATTGTATAAATGGAAAATCAACATTCCGAACGACCAAATATCGTTAGCAAAATCCAACTTTGGTTGGGCATCGACAATCAACTCCGGTGCCGTAAAACTTAAATTCAAATTTGCAAATGGAATAAAAGAAGATGAATTCATGATATAAAAATTGTCTCGTTCTTGAGGAGAAATCTCGTTGAGGTTTTTAAGAAATGTAAAACCTGCCAACTTCCAATCACCTTGATTGTTGATGAAGATCGACGATGGCCGAATATTCAAGTGAATTATGTTGCACTGGTTGTGAATAAATTGGAGTCCCTTGGCCACCTGCAACAACCCTTTTTGAATCGACAACTCATCCAAATCTTTTGAAGCGGCTGTATTTAAATCACTCACAACTGCTTCGGTGACAAATAGGAATTTTGTCTTTGTCTCCTCCAATGGCTCAAGAGTTGTCAATACCTGGGGATGTCTCAATTTACTCAATTGGTTCACTTCAAATTTAACCAACTCATAGCACTCTTTGATGACTTTCTTGGGACTGCTATTTGCAGCTAATGATGACATTTGACACATTCGATGCACTTGCGACTCAAACTTCAGTTTATCAAATATGAAAACGGAAACTATTCGGTTGTTTGTCTTGTGCTTGGCTGGGTATATCGTCCATGGCTCGCTGGCAAAGGATGGATTATCCAGAACATTGTAAGTTGCTCTAATCCCAGTTTTGAATCCCAAACTGCTCAACATTCTTGCTGAATCGTAATCTATGGAGTTTCGTATTATATATGTGTTGTCACGACTTCAACGAAAGATGCGATATTTTTCGCTTGTCGGGTTTAGGTGATTAACAAACTATACAAATTGGAACATACAATCTGTTGAAAAAATGGGGCAAAACTAATCGAGCTTACGGATGACTCTCTTCCCTTGCTTACTCGTTTGTAGACTACGTCAATGGATCAACACTTGAAGCGAACAGAATGATACAAAAGAAAAGAAAAATTTACACCTATTGGATATAATAGAGTTTGCTAGTGGCAGAACATGCCAAAAACCTATTAGGAAAACAAAGAGAGCGAATGCAAAGTAGTGGAGAAAAGCTATATTAATACGTATTTACAAAACCCTACTCGAACAGAATCTATGCTTGTGCAAAACTACAAACATGTCAATGCAGACTTCTTATCACATAGGATTAAAGCCCGATGCGTTATAAGATGGGTCTTTCGAAGGTATGTAAACGGACGTCTCGCCCCTAAACTCACCTCCAAATCCACCTCCTCTACCTCTGCCCCTGTAGCTGCCTCTGAAACCACCTCGGAATCCTCCCCTGCCTCGATGGCCTCGATGGCCACCACGGCCTCTACCTCTATAACCACCCCTATCATACTCTTGTCCATTTGCAGCGGCAATAGCAGCTTCTTGTGCCGCTTGACCTCCGTGCTTACCCCTACCAAACTGTCTTCCTTCTCTGAATCCTGGATCCAAATCTATTGATATACTTTGGCTATCAAGAATGGTGGATTGTAAATATTTCATGGCATTGAGTGCTCCTTGTTCAGTTCTGTAAATGACAAAGCAAAACCCACACGGTGTCAACTTGTTCCGATCTAACCCCATTATGATCTTGTCTATAGCACCACATTTCATGAATAATTCGTGTATTTGCTCTTCTGTCGTGAAATGAGATAAGTTGCCCACGTACACGGTCCGCGAAGTCAATGCCCGCTCAAGTTCACCATAATTGTGTCTCGCCTTTTTTATCAAGTACTGAGATGGCTTGTCGAGCCTTTCGGCTGAATTGTTGAAGTTGTTTTCTAGTAAATCCATGGCGATATGGACAGTTGGTGAGAGGTGGAACTTTATCACAGGATTAGTTGATTTATTTTTTATTTTTTTTTTTGTGATAATTGTTCAGGCTTTCCTTGAACTTAGAGTATGAAACTCACTAACAAAATTAATGACTAAAGTTTAGGAACACCGCAGCTCAAAAAAAAGGACCCTTCCACTCAATACATTGAAAGCATGGCGGAGGGAGACACTAAAATCAACAGTCATAATGGAACCCCCAGTCCAAGATCGCCTTCGGCTGAATCAGACAGTTCAAATTCCTCCAAAGGAAGTAACAAGACCAATCAAATTGCAGCTCAACTACGACCCTCTTTACAGGGGTCATGTCGATCAGTTTCATCTTCAAACATTTCAGTGAATACGTCGAATCTTGCATCACAGAGAAAACCTCATACATCGAGACTCAAAACTCACAATAGGTCATTGTCACATAATAAGTTATTGAACAAGTTGTCATCATCAACTGCGCCTGCAGCAGTCCGACCAAACCTAAATCGGTCCAAATCTACTGATGGGTTGACTAAAAGTGGGCGACATTCAAATATTGTAAAAAGGAACAATAGGTCATTTACAAAACTAACTGGCTTACAACCCTTGTCAAAAACAGTTTCCAACCACTCTGTGAAATCAAACAAGTCAAATACATCGCTTAAAGGTCTAGGCGGGGGTACGTCCACCGGAGGAATCAAACCCAGTGCACGCAAAGGAACGGCAACTTTGAGTTTGGAGGATGACAAGGAATATGAAGATGTTGATGAACCCCCAGATGAAGGTGATGATGTGGTTGCCCCGCAGCCCGAAAGATTTGATAGCCAGGAAACAGTCTCTACCACCCATCTGAGCTCGAATCAAAATATTCCTAGTTTGTATGAACAGATTAACAGAATTTTGCCAGACCCTTCACCTCAAAATGAGGATGAGCGCCCCAAACTTGACGTCGTGGAAGAGGTAAAAGCCCTTGAAGATAAACCACAGAACCGTGTGGAGACAAAGAGACCCGATTTGATATCGTCTGTGCAGAGCTCGACTGATGACGTCAACAATTTGTATGGAAGCTCGTTACTTTTATCCCAATCCACTGGAGTGGTTCGGAAAGTTGATCCAATCAATGCAAGAGTAAGTGAGGTTTATCCTAACAGACAGAATGCAGCAGATCATCAACTGGAATCTGTCAGTGGAATTTCATTCAAGGCCAATCCCATGGAGGCAGTGAATAATAAAAATATTGCAAAGCCAGTGACCACTAATCAAAACGTGAGCCAAAACAACTCCTACCAACCCGATCAAACTATTTTCTCGAATTTGCAAAGAACAAACAATCAACTCCAACAGAGCAGGCAAAACGGGGGTGACCGTGTACCTGAGACGCGAGCTGCTCCGTCTACCAATAGAACTCTGAATCCATTGAGCAATGGTGCTAACAACTACAGTGAGTTTCTTCGAAGCACATCATCATCTTCTAATCTGCCACACGGTGCATCAAAAAACATTGAAACCAGAACACAGCAGAAACTTTGGTTACAAAGGGAGAACTCGCTTTTGGATGTCACCAACATGGACCCGTCAAGAAGGTCCAACTTTTCCAACTTGTCTTTAAACAATATAATGTTTTCCCACAACTACAATCAAAGCCAATCCAATGGTCAATTGTCGAGTAATCCCAACTCGTACCAAGGTCAACATAATCTATCCTCCTCCCTTGGCCCTTTGACGCCAATCACTCCTGGCCCAGTACAAGGCGTTCCAGGTTTCAACAACGGAACTATAACCCCAGAACGGGGTATGTCGAGTGTCAACGTAAATGGTTTGCTTCATATGATTCAAAATGCACACCAAAATTCGATTCAATCAAGAACTGAATTTGAACGACTCAATAGAGAGTATCTCAATGTCAGACGTCATTTGAATCCTGTTGGTGAAAGCTTAAACAGACTTCAAAGTAAGAATAGTGACAAGAGTGAGATTACAGTTGCCAAGTCAAAGAAGCGTCCTGATGGTGGCAATACGAACGCAAACACATTTGAAGAATATGCGCCGTCCTTTCACGCTAGGCAGGCAGATACCATGGGGACAGTCAACAAGATATGGCACGATGCAATATTGTGGACCTTGTCTGCTTCTAGAGTAGGATCATTTTCACAAGAGAATACAGCAAATCAACAAATGCACACGCCTGTGCACAGAATGTCATCTTTCGGACAAAATTCACCTTACAATAAACATCCACAACTTCAGACTAATCGAGTTGTTAAGCTTGGCCAGAACCAGTCAATGCACAATGATTAAATGAACTTTTATTATTATCGGCTACATATATACATATATACAAGAATGAAACAGTAAGCTTTTGTCCTTCTCCGCCTCTTATTTTGTAAGCTGGGAGCTTCTCTAACCTTGTCTTTGCTTATGCTTACCATTGGATTTGCAATAGACATACACCCTTCCCTTCCTTTTCACCAAGTAACAGTCCTTGCAAAATTTCTTGACGGAAGTTCTCACTTTGAAAGTCCTGAATGGTTGGTATAATGCCGCCACTGTGGTTGGCGTTATTAGCTTTGGTGTAGCATTGAACAAGGGTCTGATGGGAGATGGTGCAAGCAGTTGCCTTATGATACTTGTAAATGGTAACATGGTTTCAACTACCGTTTCTCCAATGAAAGCTTCACCTTCTGATACGATGCAAGTCAATTTTCTGTGGGTTTGACAATTTTTTTTTTTTTCCTTTGATGCGCAACGCACGACCTTTTTTTCTTTCCTTTGAAACTTTTTTTTTTTTTTGTTGTTGTTGTCAGACACGTAGTTAACTTCAATCCAACAAAACCAATTGATCAGAGAGTTATTCAACTTCACTTGTACGTTGACAGGAGTATACTCACTACACATCCATTATGTCCACTCTGTCATACAAGAAGCAGGATGCTTATGCCACAACAGCCAATGTCCCGGATAAAATGGCTGTGTTTCAAGAATGTCTTCAGCAGTTTAATGCCACTCCGGTCAATGCTAAAAAGTGCAGACAATTGTTAGCCAAGTTGCTTAGATTGATATACAATGGAGAGGAATTACCAGGTCAAGAGTCAACCACTTTGTTCTTTTCCATCTCCAAGTTGTTCCAACACAAGGATCAATCGTTGAGGCAATTGGTTTACTTGACTATAAAGGAATTGTCATCCACGTCTGATGATATCTTGATGGTTACATCTTCAATCATGAAGGATGTTCAAGGTGGTGATGCAATTTACAAGCCCAATGCAATTCGTACCTTGTCCAAGGTGTTGGATCCTACCACTGTGACTGCGGCAGAAAGATTATACAAAAATGCCATTGTTGACAAAAACCCAATCGTTTCTTCAGCTGCGTTGGTCTCGTCCTACAATTTGTTGCCCCATGCAAAAGAGGTGGTGAAGAGATTTGGTAACGAAGCACTGGAAACTATTCAGTCGTATAAGTCATTCCCTCCTACCCAATTTCAATTGCATGAATACTATGGTAATGCCACATCCAACTTGCCATCTACATCGTTCATGTATCAGTATCATGCATTGGGATTGATTTATCAATTGAGAAGTCATGACAAGATTGCGTTGATGAAGTTGGTTACAACCTTGTCTGAGGGATCGTCTTTGAAAAATTCGTTATCAGTTATCCAGTTGATCAGATATATTAACAAAATCTTGGATGATGACGAAGCATTATTCCCACAGTTGTACCCAGTCTTGGCAGGGTTTTTGAAACACAAGTCTGACATGGTGGAATTGGAGGCCAGTAAAGCTTTAATAAATTTGCAACACTTGTTGAAAGATGATCAATACATGCAGATAGTCACCACCTTGCAAAAATTGTTGGGTGTTCCTAGAACTGCCACAAGATTTGCCGCAATCAGATTGATCAACAAGATTTCCATCAAGCACCCGGAAAAAGTGTTGGTTGTCAATTTGGAATTGGAAAGTTTGATCAATGACTCAAATCGATCAGTATCCACTTTGGCCATTACAACCTTGCTAAAGACTATGGGTTCTGGTACAACTGAAAGTGCCAGTGGAGGGGAAAATGTGGACAGATTGATCTCCAAGATGACTTCGCTCATGAATGAAATCACCGAAGATTTCAAGATTGTCATCCTTGAAGCTATTGAGAACTTGGCTTTGAAATTCCCATCAAAGCACAAGAAGTTGGTTTCGTTCTTGACTGATTTATTGAGAGACGATGGATCGCTTGAATTGAAGACGGCTATTGTAGATGCCTTGTTTGACTTGATCAAATTCTTACCTAGCGAAGGTGCCAAGCAATTGATTTTGATGAACTTGTGTGAGTTCATTGAGGATTGTGAATTTACTGAATTGTCAGTTCGTATTTTGCACTTGTTGGGTGATGAAGGGCCAACTACATCCAATCCATCTTACTACATCAGACACATTTACAACAGGTTGGTGCTTGAAAATTCTATAGTCAGAGCCTCAGCTGTTATAGCTTTGGCCAAATTTGCTGCCGTTTGTGGCGGTGATGTTTCTAGAAACATTGTTATTTTGTTAACAAGGTGTTTGAATGATGTTGATGATGAGGTTAGAGATAGAGCCGCAATTTCATTAAACTTTATCAACAACAAGAAGAAAAACTTGATTGTCAGTGAGTCAAGATATGACTTGTCAGCATTGGAACACAAGCTTGTCAATTACTTGAGTGACAAGGAGAATTTCAACGAAAAATTTGATATTTCGGAGGTGCCATTCATCACTGCTGAAGAGTTAAAGTCCATTGAATACAATAGGAAATTAAACAAATTGGAACGCTCTTCTGATGACAACACTGGAGCCAGTGAAGGATCTAAGAAGAAAGACAAGTCTGAAGAAAGGTCCGATAACAATGCCAACGATCTTTTGAAGCAACAAGAATATGCACAGGATCTCTCGGCAATCTCGGGATTCGAGCTGTATGGTAAGTTGACAAAATCATCAATGACCCCATTGTACCTTACTGATAAAGAAAACGAAATTGTTGTTAGTGTCGTCAAACACTTGTTTGTTGAGACACAGAAGTTGGTTTTGCAATACAATATCAACAACACATTACCACACACCATATTGCAGGACATTTCAGTTATTGCTCAGCCTGATAATGAGCTTTACCAAGAAGAGTTGATTGTTACGTTACCAGAATTGAAACCAAACGAAACTGGTGTTGTTTACGTTTCCTTTGCTACACCATCATTGGATGACGAAGAGCTTTTGTCTGCATTTGGAAATACAGTTGCCTACACTAATAGAGATGTGGACGAAGATGGTCAAATTGACCCTACAGACGATGGCTGGTCGGACGAGTACCAAATTGACGATTTGGTTTTATTTGCCGGTGATTTCATCAACCCTCTTTACAATTCAAACTTTTCAGCTGTTTTCGATCAATTACCAGCATCGGAAGATGGAAGCTCCACTGGTTATATTGTCAATGTTGACAATTTGGAGAATGCTGTCAACAAATTGAGATTTAGCTTGAATATGACGCCGTTGGATGGATCTGACTACGTACCTAGTGATTCAAACTCACATACTTTGAAGTTGTTAGGTAAGGATGTATGGGGTGGTAAGGTTGGTGCTTCGATCAGGTTGGCAAAGACTGGTGGTAAGATTGTTGGTCGTAGCGAAGTGAGAACTGAGACTGAGAATTTCGCAAATGTTGTTGCAAGCAGTATATACGAATAGTCAAGATCAAAAAGAAAACAAGATTTGTGTATTGCAAAAGAATCGTGTTAAAATTCAATTTATGGACAGTCTCTATTTACGCTTTAAATACACCTCCATCTACCTTCTTACTAGCCTTCATATGCTTATATAGCAACCCCCCACTGAAATACACAGCCAAAGCAGCCAAAAATATAACCAAAAAGATCCAAGCAGCAGCCATGTTATTTGCCTTTGCAGCAGTGGGACAAGCATGATGACTCTTCACTTCAAAAAAGAATGTACAATCATTGGCACTCCCCACGTACGAAACAGAAGCCTTGGCTGACATTTCACGATCGCAAGTGAAGGTCAAAATTGTAGATTTCCGCAACCGAGCCCCGGAAGCTGAATCATACGCATTGCAAAAGGATCCATTCTCATATGTCAATGTCAATTTACGTCCTCTGAACATAGGTTGGGTTGAGTATTCTCCAATGGACACATACTTGTTCGTTTTTGGGTCGACGTAGTATGCTCCTATCCTGGTTGAGTTGACACTATCTTGGATCTCATTGAGCTCATTATGAGATTGTTTGAAGGGGTTTGAACATATACCAATTGTGAAATTTTTTCCCGAATCATATCCACGAGATTTCCAGGGTGCCGGTTTGTTTTCGTTGCCTGTAGCTGACAAGCCTCTTAAATCAATAAATCCTTGGTTTAGTGGGTTTTTAACAGTGCATGGGTCTGGCGTCTCCTCTTTGGGTTCTTCTTTTGGCTCTTCGTTTTCTGTACTTTGCTTATCAATGCCCTGTTGATTTGAGGGTTGTTGTTGCGGTGGTGATGGTGTTGATGGTGGCGCTTGATAGTTGGGACTCGATGATTGCGTTTGATAAGGGGATGAAAATGTAAAGTGGGTCAATGAATCATATATTTGGTTCGATTTGTCATACCAGGAAGTGTTTGATCTTGTTCGTTCTAGTATTGTTATGCATATGATTACTAGTAGAGTGATGGCTGGGATTATTGCGCGTCTAACTAGTTTCGACATGACGTAAGTGGGATAAAGCGAAAGTCGTAAGGAATGTTGAAGCGAGTAAGTGTGTGTATGTGGTGTGTGTGTGCGTTATCGAGGGGTCCTGTGTTTGCTATAGATGAGATCTCAGACTAGTGTGACAATAGGGATGTGTGTATTCTTTGACTGTAAGATGAATGAATCTCCCCTAGAACATTGAACCAGAACAAATAGAAAAAAAAACAAAACAAAATAAGAGCGAGAGCGAGAGAAGCTTTCATGAACAGACAACGGAGTCTACAGGAAAGGAAACCCTAGCTCTACAACAGCATATCATCATTACACTCAATTAAATGGATTCTTGGGTGGGCGCAGAAAACCCGCTATCTAGCACTTTTGGCGGGTTAGGAAATGGAATCACTGATGTACTCAATTTTTCAGATCCGTTATTAAGTCAAATCATAAATTCAAAAAAGGCATTGCAATTACTAGACTCGGAATTGGCATCCGCGGTAGTACCTGGAGAAACCAGCGATAGCGATATCACCACTGGTGAAAGCAGAGATAGATCCATTATCGAACTTCTCATAAGCTCAAGTGATGGTGATTTAGTGAGTTTGGAGCACGTCTTGCGTGCACACCCTGAATTGGTCAACAAGTTGTATCCCAATGAGAGTGGCGGGGTATCAGCATTGATCTATGCAATTTGTTTCAACAATGACGATGTGGCGACATCATTGTTGGAGAACCACAACGCCGATCCAGACTTGCATGATACCGTTGTATACTACACGCCAATCATGTGGGCTGTGTATTTGAATCAAATAGACATGGTGAAGTTATTGATCAATTCCCAAGCTGATCCTTACTTGTGTCCTAGAGATGATGGTAAAAATGCAATCACGTTGCTTAATCCCGAATCTCACGAAATTGTTGAGTATTTCAAGTCGCATAACTTGTTGAAACATCAAGGAGCTGAAACAAATGACCACGATATATTCACCACAAATACATTTACTCCGAATGATGAGTTTGAAGATGATCTTCTGACAAAGTTGAAAATGCAAACGTTGTCGGCGACATACGAGGATGAGAATGAAGACGAACCAGTACATGAGGCAGATGACGAGAATGCTCTTGCTCAAGACCCAATCATACCAAGACTACCTGATTTTGAGTACGAGAAATTGTTACCTGAACAATACATTAAATTCACAGACAGTGATATCCCATCATTGATCAATTACATATTCAAATTACGGTCAGATTTGACTTATCAACATAACACCAGAGTCCCAGCGGCTATCTTGTTTCAATTGGTGAGATTTTCGCATTTGAAAGTAGACTCAAACGAGTTGACTGAGTTTTTGTTTGATTGCTTTACTGCAAGATTGAGATCTATCACCAATACCAAGTCTGGAGCGTTCAATATGGCATTACAGGAAGACACCAGTGCCATGGGTGCAGGAGATATAGTTCTACTCAGTTACTGGCTTTCGTCATTGCAGTTTTTGCATTTTTATTTCAGCAAGGGGAAAATATACCTCAAATTTCCTCGTTTTTTACAAGAGATTATTAACCTTGTGCAATCATTGATTGCTACATTGTCATTCTCCATTAATTCACGTTTGAACTTGATAGTCAATGACTGTATTTTGAACTTCACCAGTTTGATTGATGTCTCGAATACTCTATACGCCAAAGATTGGAACCTTTTCAAAAAGAACAAGTCACACCCTAACAATTATGATGATATTCTAAACACATTGTACCCCCCGACGCAGAATGAGTTGATGAAACCTTCCCCAGTCAGATATATCCAAGTTCTTGGTGCTTTGGACTATGTATTAAAGATCCACAGCGTTGATAAGCTTTTCCGAGTGCAAACTTTTTCGCAAGTGTTTTACTACATTGATTGTGTTATATTCAATAGCATCATTAGTCAAAGCAAGTACTGTACCAGAGCCAAAGCTGTGCAAATCCGACTCAATCTTTCGGCAATCGAGGACTGGCTACGGTCTCGAGACTTGAAAGTGTATAAGCACGATGATATTGGGGGGTTAAACAAGTTGGTTGGTGACTCAAATGTTCAATTGCACAATTTGTTGAGTGAGGATAATTCATTGCTGAAGAAGGATCCTCGGAATTTGAGCTTTTACTACGATTCAGTTTACCATATTTGTAAGAATCAGTTACAACCTACGATAGAGTTGTTACAATGGCTCCAATGTATGACATCGTTGACGGATGAAGAAAGTTTGATCAATACCATCAATCAATTTGACTATTTGAACTATTATCAGTTGTACAAGGTAGCATACAAATTGTATAAATATGCAGTTGATGAACCCAAACTCCCCAAAAAGTCGGTCAACTTCATCAAGGCTTTGATGAATGAACAAGGTGAAAATCAAGTCAGCAAAAGTTTCCAACATTACATGACACAATCGACGTTTTTATCAAAAGAAGTGTATGTGTATTTGAATCCCAATTATGTTTTTGAGATTGCCTTGCCTAACCTCAATGAATTAATCAATACTTATGGATCTGGAACTGGTGGGGTTCGGGTATTGAGAGCGAAAAAGTACCAACCTACTTTACCTATAAGTGTCGTTGATGATATCGATGACATAATAACGGAAAACCGGAATTTGGAACTGAATGATACGTATGATTACGAAAAGGATGAGGAAGACAATGAAGAACATGTTGAGAGTAAAGATGGTGATCAAGATGGCGACGAAAACGAGGGCACTACGAGCAAGCTTGCTACTGATAAGCAAAACTTCAAGGGAGATGAGTTGTTCAAAAGCGTACAAATGCCAAGCTCCCTTATGCATAGAAACTGGGGCGACTCAGACGATTTCGAAACTAATCCATGGTAAACAACTGAGCCGTAGGATGGTATGTTAGACATTACAAGATTCTTGGTGTCCATAATGGGTTCACGCGGTTTGTATAGAGTATTTGTATGCTGAATACATATCTGATTCATCTTTTCAAAACCTACACTAGCCGGTGACATAAAGGTTGAAAGGTGCTACACAAATATCTCATGAAGTCGTGTCAGTAGACGACAAGAAAAAAAAAAAAAGACAACTAACTACTGCCTGTGCAGGTTTCTTCTACATCTCTTATTTGTGACATTTGGTCACCCCCTTTCGAACAAATCTCACGCAGGGAAAAGTGTCGTGTGAAAGCTTCCAAAACTGGAGAGACAGAGTGGACTGGTGAATAGAGAATTATGAGTATGAGAGTTTTCACCCAAAGCTCTTGGTAGTTGTTATTGCAGCAGATTGAATAAGCCTCGATAATAGATCTTTACATGGAAGTTTTGTTTTGTTTTGTTTTGTTTTGTTTTGCATCAGTTGAATGCACTGGTTGCAACAGTTGCAGCTGCTGCAACGACGAGACAAAACAAAAGAAAAAAAAAATAAAAAACAGGAAAAAATTTTTTTCAACCTTTGTTGTCTCTTTGTTTTACAGATCACCACAAAAACGGGTGCAAAAGTACAAACAGATATTTTTTTTCACCTTGGTTTCAGGTTTGAGAATGGTAAACAAATAAACAACTGTAATGGAAGCGGAAAAACACAATGAATCAATACACGAAGCGAAGAATATGACGTATGATCAACCTTTATAGGGATTCCCAATCTAGTTACAGCCCCATTCCAGGTACCGAAACAAAGAAAACAAACAAAATCTACTATTTTGCTTCAAAAAATAATCAGGTACCAGATCCAGAACTGTATAAGATTGAGTCAATATACTTTTCATTCAAAAAGTGCTTCCACCAGTACTAATTAGCCCTTACTACACACTCGTTTAGACACATTCATTTGCTATATTAAAGAAAAAAAAAAAAAAGTACACAGAATATGCTCCAATTTTTACATCTAGTCTTACTAGCATCAGCAGCGTTGGCGTTGATTGGAGATGGATTTTTATCATTGTCCGTGAACAAGATTCAAAACACCAATGGGTTAGGCAACTTCCCCAACAGATTGCCCATTTTTGAACAGCTCGAAGATGACTTGGAGAATATAACCAGCACAATCTTTGGTAAAGATGCTGTAAAAGGTAAGATTGCTCCACTTTTTGGAAATTCAGCTTTCAAATTCAATAAGAATAGGAATAAGGATAAGGGCCAGAATGGGGAAATTCTTACTGATATACTTGGAATTGGCAAAAGTGCCACACCCAACGCTACAAGCTCTGACGAGAACCATTCTGGTGCCTTTTCTGTCGACTTAAACAATGCTCAAACAATGTACATTGCTAGTATCGACATCGGCTCACCAGCACAAGAAGTCCAAGTCATGATTGATACCGGATCAGCTGATCTTTGGGTCATTGGCTCACAAAACCCAAGCTGTATAGAAAATGGAGGACAAGTAAACTGTTCAGAGTATGGTACTTTCAATTCTGCCAAGTCATTGAGCTGGCACAAGAATGATAGTGTTGAGTTTAGTATCTCCTACCTTGATGGATCTGGAGCTACTGGAGATTTTGGCCAAGATAGTATTCAATTTGCTAAAGACTTTGTATTGAAGGAAGCTAATTTTGCTGTTGTTGATAATACTTCTACTGAAATTGGTGTTTTCGGCGTTGGTTATCCAAGTTTGGAAAGTGCTTCTCAAAAGTATAGCAATATCCCCCATGCTTTGAAAGAGCAAGATGTGATTGCCAAAGCTGCTTATTCATTGTATTTGGATTCAAGTAGCTCAAGTCAAGGTAGTATTTTGTTTGGGGGAATCGATCATGCAAAGTATACTGGGGAATTGAAAACTATTGATATCGTCCCCAAAGATGGACAGTTCCTATACTCACAAATTCCATTGTCTCACATTGCCGTTTCATTAAACAACTACACAAATGCATCACCGTCAGGAACCGGTTCCAATGGTGCCCAACCAGGTATAGTTGGAGCTGCAAGTATATACAATGGTACAGATTCATTCAACGGCGGTGTCGACTTGAATGATACCACTGTCTTGCTTGATTCGGGAACTACCTACTCATTCCTTCCCAAGAACCAAATTGAAAGTATCCTTGGGTTGTTTGGTAATGTGACATTTGATGGTAGCCTCGGAGGTTACAAGATCCCTTGCTGGTTAGGAAACAAGGGTAATTACTTGCGTTTCAACTTCAATGAAGAGAAAGATATTGATGTTGAGTTGTCAGAGTTTGTTTTAGAGGTTGGCAAAGAAGCATCTGGAGAGGGGTCTTGTGTGTCTACTTTGTTGCCAGGACAAGCAATTTTGGGAGACAATTTCTTGAGGTCTGCTTATGCTGTGTTTAACTTGGACGATAACACGATCTCCCTTGCCCAAGCTGCGTACAATGATGACCACAAAGTGGTTCCAATAGAGTAGTGGAGAAGCCTACTACCAAAATGTTTGATCAAGATACAACAAAATACATTTGCGTTTGAAATATATTTATATACAAGGTTTGAACTGACTCTCTATATAAACATGTATACCCATTAAAAGAAAAAAAAAAAAAGTTATTACCATCATTTCCTCTATATCTTTGACAAGAAGTTGTTGTTCCTTATGGTCTTGTTGTTTTCCTTTTGCAATTTTATTCTTCTCCATCTAAGGAAATTTTCATTCTTGATATTGTCCAAGTTGTTCTTTGGATCAATCATAGTCCAAAGCCATTCAGGATATTCAGAATCTTCTTTAGCTACTGGCTCATCACCTTTCTTGAAAATTTTCAAGTTCAATGGTGTTCCTGGTTTGCAAGAGGATTCAATTGGGGTAGCTTTCTTTGCTTCTGGTTCTGGTTCTGGTTTTGGTTTTGGTTTTGGTTCTGCTGCTGCTGATGTTGCATTTTGTAGTATCCTTGAAGTTATAAGTGATCTTCTTAGTATAGCTGTAGATTGTATGTGTCTTATTATGGAAGTATTAAGCATGTTGATGTTGGTTGGTATGGTGCCACAGGTGTGTCTACTACTAATAAAGAAGGAATGAAAAATTTTGCTAACCATGATTGAGTTCGTGTACAATTGATCAAAGCAAGAGATTATTCTTCAGCACCGAAAAAAAAAAAATTTTTGAAAAAGGAAAAAAAAAAAGTCTTCAGACAAGTACTGTTACTCTTCTGCCACATCGAGTATTATATACCAATATGCCACCAAAGAAGAAAGGAGTTCAAGAGAAACCAGTATTGTTAGGAAGACCAGGTAACAATTTAAAATCTGGTATTGTTGGATTAGCCAATGTTGGTAAATCAACTTTCTTCCAAGCAATTACCAAGTGTCCTCTTGGTAATCCAGCAAACTACCCCTTTGCCACCATTGAACCAGAAGAAGCAAGAGTTATAGTCCCTAGTGAGAGATTTGACAAATTGTGTGAATTATACAAACCAAAAAGTGAAGTTCCAGCCTTTTTAACTGTTTATGATATTGCTGGGTTGACTAAAGGTGCTGCTGCTGGCGAAGGGTTGGGTAACAATTTCTTGTCCAACATTAGGGCTGTTGATGCTATTTTCCAAATGACTAGAGCTTTCGATGACGCCGATATCATCCACATCAATGATGAAGTTAACCCTGTTGCAGATTTGGACATTGTCAAGGATGAATTGAGATTGAAGGATATTGAATTTGCAACCAAATACTTGGAAGGTATTGAAAAGATCACCAAGAGGGGAGGACAATCTTTGGAAGTGAAGCAAAAGAAGGAAGAGGCTGAGTTGGTGAAGAAGATTATCCAATTGTTGGAAGATGGTCAAAGAGTTTACAATCAAACTTGGACAGCAAAGGAGGTGGACTCTATAAATCAAATGTTACTTTTAACTGCCAAACCAGTCATATATTTGATTAACTTGTCTGAAAAGGACTACATCAGGAAAAAGAATAAGCATCTTTTGAAAATCAAGGAATGGGTTGACAAAAACTCACCCGGTGATTTGATTGTTCCAGTATCGGTGTCTTTGGAAGAGAAATTGGCTGGTATGGGTTCAGACGAAGAAAGAGAAGCTTACTGTAAGGAAATTGGTGCCCAATCAGCATTACCTAAGATTATCGTTGCCATGAGACAGAAGTTGGACTTGATTTCATTCTTCACTGGTGGACCTGATGAGGTTAGGGAATGGACCATTAGGAAGTGGTACACTGCACCACAAGCAGCTGGTACTATCCACACAGATTTGGAGAGAACTTTTATATTGGCGCAAGTTATCAAATATGACGACTTGATTGAGTATGGGGATGAAGCAAGTGTTAAAGCAGCAGGTAAATTGTTGCAAAAGGGTAAGGACTATTATGTTGAAGATGGAGATATCATATATGTAAAAGCAGCCGAGGGTAAAGCTCGTTAAGGAATGGCAAAGTTTGTTCTTTGGCTTGTAAATAAAATGCATGTATAATCTTTACAATCTTTGAGGTGAAACTCTAGCAACTGTAATTACTCTTTGGCAAATTTAAGAATATGGATTACCCCTAGTAATGAATACGCTCGTTAGAGTTCCTATAAGCCTCATTTTCGTTGCTGTTCTTCGTGGAAACAGGGGCACGGAAAACGTGGCACGTGTACAATATATCACGTGATATTGTATGTTTATGTAAGGTACCAACATTTTATCCACTAAAACACCAGTATACTGCTGTCAAGAGACAGGTACCAACATAGCGCCTGTGAAAGGATAAAGAGATTGTTCTGTGAGTAGGTGTCCTAATCTTTTTTTTTAGCTATGAGCGGTGGTAACAGTGGTAATGGCATATGGTATTGGGAATCTATTAATAACAACCAAGGCTTAGCTAAGGGTTATGTAGCGTTGAATGTTATTGTGTAATTTGTTCTTTTTATAGCCGAACAATATCCAGTTCCAAAAATCAATGTCTAAGGAAATGGGTATCGATAACTTTTCCATATTTCGTTCTTCATAGTATCACTTCTACCATTGCTGATACTGCTACCCAGAATAGCTCTTTGCATCAGCTATTCCCGCAACAATTGTCCTCGTTAGAAGAACAACCACGAGTGTTCCCTTATATTTTTTTTTGCCGATATTTGACTTGCTCTGATCTTCCACCCCCCTTACTCCTGCTCCTGCTCCTCCTCCTCCTTTGATATTCCCCATATGAGATTGTCATTCAGAAGAATCATATTCTTGGTGTTGGTGCTCCTATCACTACTGCTTAGCATTCTACTATTGCAATCATCTACTACGCTCAAACAGCGATGGAATGAGGCTTGGGATACAGAGAAATTCGATCTAGACTCATACAAGGCACATAATCTTGAAACCAGACGAGATTTCCACTACATAAACTATCTATACCTGGGATACTATAATTTCACCAAAGTATTTGGTAATGACATAGATCGAATCAAACAAACTCCGCTTAAAGACAAGTGTAACGTCTATTTCAACCAATTTTACCAACGCAATCCTGATTGGAGGCTATTTACACATAATTCACCTGACTACAGATTTGACAAATCTTCTGATAAGAAACACCTTTTTTTCAAGGAGGAGCAGAAACGCCTTGAGGACAAGTTTAAGAAGGAGAAGCGAGGCACGGATGAACAGTTTGTTTTGACGAGACAGGATAATAGAACCATTCTGAACCAATTCAAAGAACACATTGCAAGATCGAAAGAGATCATGTACGAAATGGCTGATGTCACCACTCTGTTGCGAGTCTACGGCAAATGCTTTGTTGATCAGCCAGAGTTGGATGACAATCAAAAAAAGACATTTGACGATTTGAGTTCTAAGTTCTTTCCGTTCTTGAGCCAACAACTTCCCATGTTCAAAGTGCAAGGGGAGGATAGGTCCACTGGATGGCCAATTATCAAAGATGATGGATCTGTTGAATACAAATCGGACGTGGTTGGCGAAAACTACATCGACTTTGTGAAGAAACACTCCAAGGGTAAAGGCATTGTGATTTCAGCGGCAACTAGACACGCCAAAGATGTCATGAAGTTGGTCATGATACTACGGGCTCTTAACAATGAGCTTCCAATACAGATAATGCATAAGGGAGATATAACCAAGCGTTCGCTTGAATGGATTGAAAATGCAGCGACAGCGGATGTGGCGGAGTTATTGAACCCTGACACCGACACTAATCAAGGAAGTTATATGCCTGAGTTGAAACTATTGGAAAGTTACAAGGACTTTGGGTCATATTTCCCTAAACAAAATCTTCAATTTGTCAATATCATCAATTGTATCAACAAGAAGTACAAGTTTCATTTCCCTGGTTACTCCAACAAGATATTGGCTGTGTTTTTCTCAAGTTTTGATGAAGTGTTGTTACTTGATGCCGACACGGTCCCACTAACACCGCCAAAGGACTTTTTCGAATCACAAGAATATCAAAAATCCGGCACATATTATTTCCAAGATCGATCATTGAGAGATACCAATGATTTCATTGAGACTAATTTTTTCACAACTTTGTCTCCAGCTAATGAGAAATCCATTGACACGTTATTTGACATCCCTCGAATCACTGAAAAGACATTGAACAACAAATACATGACTGGGTGGAGACATTATCAAGAGGCAGGGGTAGTTGCGTTTAAAAAGAGCCAACATTTCATGGGCTTACTCATGATGTTCCCATTAATGCTTTGGACCGAACCGGTTCATTCTTCAATCTGGGGAGATAAGGAATTATACTGGATTGCATTATCAGCAGCAGGAGATGAGAATTATGAGTTCAACCCCGTTTCTGCAGCTTCAATTGGTGAAAAGACTACACTTTCAAACAGGAAATTTTACCCCAATTCACCCAGCAATGAGGTATGCTCGACTCATCCGGGACATGTGAATCAAGACGGGAAACTACTATGGATAAACTCCGGGTTTGGGTATTGTAAAAAGAATGGATATTTCCGCGATCGAACCAAGTTCCCCTTTTCGGTATTTGACAAGGATGAATTGAGCCAGTTGTATAGTTCACCATTGCAAATTCGAGCAGCTTTAGTGCCTCCTGATCTTCCACGGTTTAGACAACCAGGTAACCCCGTTGACGATGAGCCTGAAGAACAGTTTAAAAGATCGTGGAGATTCCGCCAAAAGGATATCGATGAGATAAATGAAAAGTTGCCACAGGGTGCCCAGAGAACGGAATTTATTACTGAGTGGGGTCCTCAAAAGGGGTGGGTTAAAAGCTCTATTTGTTTTGGTTACTATTATTGTGCTTATGATAAAGTGCAAAGTTATTCAGCTGACAAGGAGTTTGACGAGGGAAGATTATTCGAATTTGATGAGCAAAGTGTCAAGATGTATAATTATTTGAGTAAAGTTTGGAACACGGCAGCGTTGAGAAAACCAGGTTTTTCAAAGTCAAGCACGTGAGATGGACAATTGATTTTTAGAGTATTTATTAAAGTATAGATCTAGAGATGCTAAAGCCTATTTATTAACACCCACAACAACGGTGTGAGTTCCCATTGGCTTGATCAAGTGATGAGTCTCTTTATCAAAACTTGCATCATCTGTAGAATTTGCAATAATCTCTTCAATGTGAGTTTTGATTTCAGTTTGCCTGTCCTTTGACAACTCAGTAATATAACTTCTTGTGGCCCAGTACTTCCAAACATCATCTTTATCGATTACCTTATCATACAAGGCAAACAGATCAAGAATTTTGTTTTGGAAATATGGGTTATTCAACAAGATGGCCCTCCATTTCCCATGTCTGTATTGAGGTACTTTGACATCAAAGCCGTATACGTATTTTGTCACTTCGTTGTTCCATTTTTGATTAGCAAAGTACTGAGCCAACAACTCTTGATTGTTTGATGAAGAGGTGGCACTAAAATCCAATGCATCATAGTATCGTGTCCCTGCGTTATAATACTTGCTATCACCAACAATTGAATCTTGCGATTGTGAGGTATAGTCGAAATTCCAAATCAAGCCCAATTTCCCTCCCGGTTTCAAAATCCGAGATATTTCCTTCAAACTCTCCTCATCGGCAAACCAATGGAACCCTTGGGCCACAATCACGGCGTCAATAGAGTCATCATCAAAGGGAGTATCGTAACTTGACGCTTGGATTACATTTTGAACTGTGGGGAAATTCAGCTTGAATGACTCCAACATTCCCCGTGAAGGGTCCACAACTGATAAATTGTCGATCCAGCCATTGTCAATCAAGTTTTTGGTGAATTTTCCAGTACCGCATGCAATTTCAACTATTCTCTTGTCATTGTCGAATGTGTACGTGTTGTCTTGTTTGTTATAAGTGGCAAGACCTAGATCCACCAAGAACGGGTTGACAAGAATGGGTGTGAATGACGGGCGGTATTGATGGTACGATGAATGGTTCAAGTTGAACGAGTTCACCGCTGTATCGTGAGCCGACTTGGTAGTGGTTGACATTAATGATGGTATTTGTGGCTTTTGTCGGAGAAATGTGGATCAATGGAGAATTGTTTCTAGCAGTTGATCAACAGCGTTCATGCAAAAAAAAAAAATGACGTGATGATATCTTGTCGAGACGAATTGTCGAGCGGCATTGTTTAAACTGTGGCTAATTTCGATTCCGAGTACCGGGGATTAATTATTTCCCTTGGTAGCGGCATTTGAGAATAAGTCCGCGCTACACCTGTTAAGTTTACTGAAATGCCGAACCACTCTTTTTTTTTTTCATTAATCATTATTTAAACAGATAGATCCCATAAGTTATACAAAACGGCTAACAACTCTTTGCAAATACAACAACACTAGTATAGCAGCAATAGCATACAATGCAATATATCCCTTAGTCAACACCATATACGTCCAAGTTCCATGTATTTTCTCCATATTGTAAGCTTCCAATTCAGATAAGCATTCGGCATTTTGTTTGAAAATATACTTGGATTCTTCAATAACCTCCAATTTCTGTTCCTCGGTCAACCCGCCCCTCGTAACCAACTCATAATCTCTCTTGTATATTACCCGAAGCAAACTTTCATCTGTGACGTCGAAATTGAAAAAATTGAATCCCATTTTCATTATATCTTCATGTTTCAATCCATCTTTCTTTGGGTAGAATCCAGTCGCTTTGGCAAATGACGATCTCATTAATCTTCCACCGGCAAATAAAGCCAAGTACATGACATGAAGGTAAGCGAACAACAAGTATGGTTTGGCTTTGGTTACTTCGAGAATATGATTGGCAAATTTGATTTGTTGAGACATTTTGGGGTTGACGAATTTCTCCTTCTTGTCGTCGTAGAAAAACAAGAGGTCTTGTTCAGCTTTGGCCGTCCTGGCAACTTCAGGCTTCCAAACTTGTTTCAACATGTCTGACCATTGTGTATCTTGTTGTAGTTGATATTCCATAGCTTTTTCAATACTAGCGAAAATGTGGTAAAATGCTTGCAATCCTTGACGATAAACTTTATAGTTTCTTAAAGCAATGGCCATTTTGAGTGAAACCATCTTGTCAACCTTGTCGTGTAATGATCTGGTTTCCAAATTAATTCTGTTTGCCAAAGCACCAACGTCTCTTTTCGCAGGTATTATTTCATGTTGAGCTAATTTGGTAGTGGCTCCGGTAGTGCTCAACTTGATGGCTTCTCTATTGGACATACTGAGGTCCTTTTGGCTCGAGGGTAATCTGGTGGTGCTGGTGGTTGTAGTGGGGGTTGTAGTAGTGGCAGTAGCAGTAGCAGACATATTGTGGAGCGATTTAAGTAACGGTAGATAAATAGTAGATAAGCAAACTAACGCAATTCTAGAAGAGGAAGATTTGGTGTTGTATTTATAAAAAAAAAAAAAAAAAGAGAAAATTTTGATATGATGGAAGTTATGTTGGTTTCTGTGTTCGGTGATATCGGGTTGTGATGCGTGTACTGCATATAACACTACCGATAACTACACATTGTCAAAAATGATTAAAATTACACAAACACCAAAAGTGTCAAAAACAGGCAAAGAAACTGTGCCACGTTATACAGTACAAAGTAGATGAAATTAGGCCCAACTAGACCGAAAGGATGTGGGATCCATATGCAGACTTAGGGCATTGATTGGTGTCATTTGGTTGTTGAATTCGGTTTTACATCATGCGGCTGGGGGGAGGGGGAGGGGGTTCTAAAGCTGAATACGCGTAGTTTTGTGCAATAGGCAGTGGTGAAGTGATTCCTTGCAACGTGTTGAACATTGAAAAGAGATCTAATTGGCGGTGGCTTTTTGTTGGGGGGTAGAAGAATTGCAGAAGAAGGTGTCAATGAGACCCGTGTCTCGCATTAAGATATAGTCTGTTCGCATGGTTTTTTGTTGTATTTCTTACTTGTGTATCGTCGAGTCTCTCATTGATTTCGCTTGATAAACAAGTATTCACGTCCTGAGTTTATAGATCAGTTGCACTTGGTGCTGTATATGTATAGAATGTGTGTCCCCTGGGTTGTACACATATGATTCTCTTCCTTGAGCGATAAATCCAGTGTCAGCTGCA
Source organism: Lodderomyces theae (assembly GCF_024610275.1). Taxonomy (NCBI): domain Eukaryota; kingdom Fungi; phylum Ascomycota; class Pichiomycetes; order Serinales; family Debaryomycetaceae; genus Lodderomyces; species Lodderomyces theae. Next base: position 17,918 of record NW_026261348.1, on the reverse strand, counting down.
CAGTCGCATAAATATTTTTTTTTTCTGTCGGTCGTTATCTATTTGATCAAATTATCCACTCCGGCCGTGGAAATTGCTCGACAACAGAAAACACATAACTAACAATGAAATCCCTGAGTTGCATTGTTTCCTTCTCTTTGCTCCTTTCAGTTTTTCCTTTTGTAATCTCTTAACTTCTCCATATTTCGGACATCGTGTACAATAGTTACCAACGCAGCTTTTTCAATCTTTAACCAATGAGCTAGAGAATGCTGCGAGAACCCTACGCACGTTACCATAGCTTACTATGGCCATACAGATTTTGAAATGTTGATGTGTACATTATCGAGGCAAGTCCATTTCATCATATTAAACTACCTTCTCTTCACCTTGCAAACCCCTGCAAAGAGAAAAGACGTTAACCAGCCATACACGCGTCGTATCTTAGGCTCGAATTGCACGACCACTGCTGTGATTTATACTGGGCAAGTGCCTTCAATATGATTTTTTTTTTTTATTTTCTTGAAATAAAATTTAACATGTGGTGAATCTTAAACGAAAAAAAAAAAAAATAAAAAAAAAAAGTATCATACAGCGCGTCACATCCATCAACTTCTGTACATCACTAAATATCAAGAGCCAACGACATTCTCCATAGATGAATGATAAATTTCTACCGGTGAAGAAGGTATCGCAAATTCCCGAAATAAATGGGGAATATGTTCGAGGCAAACTACAGTACAGAACGAAGACATTCTTTTTGATGCTACGCACCTATCCCATACATTCAATCCCCGACAATCGATGTAGGGTTGAAGCTACTGATTTCACTTCACACTCTCAAATAAGTAAAGAACGTGGTGAAAATGATAAAAAGTACAGACTTTTGGAGACTGACGACAATAAAGTCTTGCAATTGATAGTTTTCAAGAATCAATTGCGAAATTTGTATGAAAAGTACAATGAGCTATACCCTGGACGCAAGATTGATATACCTCCAGCAGACGGAGACTTCCGGCAGGTCATTGATGACAGACTATTGATATTCAGTATCACTGTTTGGTGGAGGGAGTACAAAGAAAAATTAGAACCCTTTACTTATGATGCAGATATCGTTGAATATGATTGTCTTCTAGATAATGAGAAGAAGTTTGTTGGAGACTTGTATAAGAAGATATTGAAGAAGAAGCAATACATTAAGGGGCTTAATGGGTTGGAAAAAGAAATCATTCCGAAGGAGTTTATCGAGAGTGCTACACGTGATGATGACGATGATGATGATAATGAAGACGACGAGGATATATCGGAGATGTCATTATCGGAAGATGATTTTGATGAAGAAAGCCCAGTCGAATCGAGACTTTCATCTCGACCAACAGAAAATGACATACCCGATCCAGACCTAGGAGATATGATCGACATAGAACGAGAAATATTGGAAGCGCAAAATCGTATTAGTAACAGCAATGTCTCCTCCGTTTTGGAGTGTGCTCCAGAAAGTGTTGTTGAAGTTTCCAATTCATCCGAGAGCGCAAACGTTGAAGATAAGCAAAATTCACAAGAAAAGAGGCACAAACGTGCCAAATCTGACGTAGAGCATCAAGAAATTGAAAAGCGTTCAAAACAAAGTAATGATTACCATGATGCACAAACTCAAAACGACGCAATTGTGGAGGCAACTGTGACTCCAAACGCTAGCAATGGTGGTGACGCTTCAGCGTTTTACAAAGTTTCTGAACTAACCAAGTTGAGCAACAGCATTGACAATAAAACGTACACTGTAGTTTGTGAAGTTTTGGATGCGACTCCATCAAGCAAAGAATGGATAACCTACAAGTCATACGAAGTGAATCCCCTAACAGAGGAGACAGAGTTGAGTCACACGCGACTTCAAGGGATGGAGTTCATTATTACTGATGTTGCATATCCAGCCAATTACGAGTTAAAGGAAGGTGAATACATGTCTATTTATCTTGATGGTGAACAGGTGTTGGCTTTGAATAAGGCTCACCAGTGTGTGACAAAGAAATTACTCAATTTTGCTTGGGACAACAATCGAGATGACACTATTTTGACGTTGAAGTTGCGCAAAGTGCAAAGAGAGGTTGTTGTGTGGACGGTCGAGTGGTGAGGAGAGGGGAAGGTGGTTGCGTGGATCGGTCTAGAATGTTAGGAGCAGTTGTTACCTGTTACATGGCGTCAACATAGCTCAATACAACAAAGCTCCAATCACCAATACAACAGCTATTGCCAAAGATTCCAATGAAGGATGCTTCTTTCCCTATTTTTTTGGTATTTTTTTTTTTTTTGCGAGACGATGGGGGATCTCTAGTTGCTAATTTTTGCGTATTATACTATCGGCTAAATTGGGCCTCTATCCGAGCCCGCATTTGCTAAATCAAGATAATTTATTTATGCTATTGTTGTTGAAAATTGACGAGAGCTGGTTCTATTACAGTTTTCAATCATGCGCACGTGGTCCCATTGACTGTCTTCACCTAGAATTCTTATGAGGTTTGTATACTGTAACGCTTAGTACTGACGTTTTTATACTAAAACAACTTATTATTATTTGCATCTCAGACACCTTCTTGGTGCTGAGTAGATTGATCAAAGACCAGAACCTATTAGAATATGAAAACATGACATGACTCAGTTTAATTATGGGCTTTATTGCATGACGTATGATTTTGCGTCCAAGTTTTTAATTCGCTAATTCCGTTATCTCCAATTGTTTGTTTGTCAAAATGTGGCACGTGTCTGTCAATTTGGTGCCTCAAAAAATTAGTTGCAAAAAGAAAAACAATAACAACCATCACAAAACGAATACAACAACACCCGATTTCCATTTGTCTTTGCTGCTTTTTTTTTTATTTTCTTTTAATTACCGACTTATTGTTTTCGGTGGAAGAGTTTAAGTTAATACTTTTTTTATTTGATTAGATGAGAGACAAAGACAAAGACAAAGAGAGGGAAAACGATGGGCCCATGTGGGATATCTAGTTGGTAGCTACAAGTCGACACCTCAGCAAACTTGCAAATATAAATAGCCAGGAGGATACGCCTTGACATCAAATCAGCAATCACAATTGTTGCTCAGTCAAGGCACCAACCAAGAGAAATGATTTCAAGTGTGTTTTTATTCATCTGGGCTTTGGTCACGGTTGCATTAGCTCACACTATTCCAGGACACAGTTCCCTTCAACGTCAACTTATTGCCAAGAGGGGGCCACAAGACCTCATCGCGGACCTTTACCGCAATTTGCCAGCTCCAGAAATTGACTTTATCAACTACCACATCAGAAACTTGGCTTTTCCGAATGGTACCATTTCCAAATGTGATGAATGCAAAAACAGAATGAAGTACGCTAAGAACTTGGTTGAAGAGTACCCCGAGAACGAACATTTGGTTAGTTTGTTATTGTTCAGGGACTGCTTAAACAAGAACCCCAAAAAACCAACAGCTTGTGGAGACAAGGATTTCTTCATTACCACCGATTCACAAAACTTTGAAGCATTCACCGACAATTATGATTCTGGTATCACTTCAGGATCAAGTATCAACTTTTTTGACAATGATTTTCTTCACGTTATTAAAAATTTTAACGTTTCAAGTGATTTGGATTTAGAGTACTATTGTTATTTCAAGTGGAGTAAAGCTTGTAAATTGCCAGAAACTCCCGATGTTCAGGAGCTCTTTGATATTGAAAGTTGGTGGCCAGAGAAAAGGCTGGTGTACAACAGCCCTCCGGAGTACAAGAACAATAGTGAAAAGTTTAACGTTGTTCACGTTACCGATTTCCATATTCAACCAAGATACGAATTGGGCTCAGAGTCCAACTGTACTCAAGTGCCATGTTGTTTGCCAGAGTCCTACAATGCAGTTCTTCCTGGAAAAGACTATAACTTCACCCAATACTACAAGAACCTTGAACCATTTGCTGACACATTTGACTTCTCATTCTACCCCGATGCTCATTACGACGAAAACAACCAATATGTAAAAGGCGAATACTATGATTTCCCCAAGTATCGTGGTTACAATTGGCAAAATGCCCCAGCAACAAGTTTTGGTGCTTATCTTTCAGATACTCCTGAATTGCTCATGAACAACTCCTTGATTGAAGTTGCCAAATTGCACAAGGAAAAGAATTTTGAGTTCCTCATCTTTACTGGTGACTTGGTGGATCATGATACAATTCACGCTACTCCCAACGTGACAAAGGAATCCGAAGTGACGTCATTCAACTTGATGAAACACTTTTTGGACAACATTACCGTGTTGCCCTCTTTGGGAAACCACGATGCGTTCCCATATGCGCAAGTGGCACCATTGCAGTTTGATCGTAACAACTCTTACCAATACAATATCGATGACATGGTCAATTTGTGGATCAACAATGAATGGTTTGATGAGAAAGATGCCAATGATTTGAAGCACCACTACACTGGTTTCTCATATGTTACAAATAGGGGTTTGAAAGTGATTGCTTTGAACTCCAATGCTTACTATGTTGAGAATTTATGGAACTATGTTGATCAATCGACCAATCCCGACTTGTTTGGAAACTGGAAGTTCCTTATTGATGAATTAGTTGAGTCTGAGCAGAAAGGTCAAAGAGTCTGGATAATGGCTCATGTTCCACCAAATGGCGCTGACGCATTGCCAATCCAGTCAAGAATATTTGGTAAGATTGTTGAAAGATTCTCTCCTTACACCATTGCTAGTTTGTTTTACGGACACACTCACGTTGATGAATTCACCATTTTGTACAACACCAACGTCACTGCTGCTGAGGCTGTTGCTGATGATGTCATCAATATGGCTTGGGTGGCTCAATCTGTAACACCGTTCACCAGCTACAACCCTTCATGGAAGTGGTATGAAGTGGAGAATGAAAGCTTCAACATTATCAATGCTTACAACCACTACACGCAGTTGAATTTGACATTCACCAATGGTGGTGAAGAGCCAAAATGGGAAGAGGAGTACAGTGCAAGAGATTTTTATGATCCAAACCACACATGGCCAGAGGATGCACCATTGAATGGTACTTTCTGGCACAACTATGTTGCCAAACCATTGTGGAACACCAGCAACATCGAATTTGCCCAAAAGTTTATGGATCTCAAGTATAGATTGAGTCCCTTGACGCCAAAATGTGACGTCAATGGTACTCTTTCAAACGAGTGTTACAACAACAACTGCTTCATCAATTTCTATTCTGATAATAACATCAAGTGCTTGAAGCCACTGAAGGAATATTGATTTTGTCACTTTTTTACCCACGTTTCTCTTTTATTTTCGGTTATAGCGTTATTTAGTTACTTTCTTCAATAAATATTTTTGCCAATAAAGCCCATTATGAATTTTTCAAAGTAGTATTGTGTTATTGCTTTACCTTCCTGGTCTTGCTCTATGGCTCAGGAGCCATTGGTGTAATATTTGACTGGGTAAATTGACGATAGATAGTTTCTTAACTATAAAGTAACGCTAACAGAATTATAATCACATATTTTTGCAATATAAGCAGGTCTAGGCCCCATCCCCACGTTTTGATCTACAATGCACTTTGGAACTTATTTCATATTTGGTATATACTCACTGCAGCTACACCTCTACCTCTCTCAAAGCTTACCCATCCGGTCTTCCAAAATGTCGTGAGAAACAATCTCAATGGAATACGTGTCTGGATCTCTAATGAATGCGATTCCTTTGACAGCTTTGCCTTGATTGAACTTCACTGACCAATCCAATTTGTCACCATAAGCTTGTTCCAACTCTTGACAGAATTTGGCTGGATCTTCGCATGAGATACAAATGTGGCCATACCCTTGCACTTCACCATTTTCGGTGCTGTTACCGTTGTGGTATCCTTTGAAATCGGCATCGGATTCGGTACCCCAGTTGTGAGTCAATTCCAATATCGACTCTCTTCTCAGTTGTTCTTGCCAGTCCATTGTACCTTCTTTGAAGTTGGGGTCATGATTATAGCCGAGAAAGTACAAACTGAATTTAGCTTCTGGGAAATCCTTCTTTGTAAAGAGCTTGAGGCCTAAAGAACGGTAGAATTTCAAGGAAACTTCTGGATCTTTGACTCTAATCATTGTGTGGTTGAGTTTGTATGAAGACACATCAGTTTTGTCTTTCTTTTTGTCAATGCCATTCTCAATAACTTCAACCCAGTAATCCTCAGGGTCTGACAAAAGGAAAGCAATGTTGTGCTGACGGCCATCTGCTAATTTCTTTTTGAATCTGACACCGTTTTCCAAGAATTGCTTTTCAGCAGCTTCGATATTGTCAACTGAAATACAAACATGGCCAAAACCTTTATCTTTGTCACCGTTACCATTGTTGATCTCGGCAGTGCCTCCGTGGTTGTAGCACAACTCAACAACACCTTCGCGTGCGGCCCAGTTTAAATGCTTATTCTTCTCGGTCTCGTAGTTGAGCATGTACAAGGTAAAAGTGTCGAATGGGATTGTCGCAATCAACTTCATTCCCAACTTCTCTTGCCACCAATTGACGGATCTGGGGTCCTTGATTCGAAGACAAGTGTGGTTCATAAGGAAACTATTGTTGATGGTAACCATTTTCGAGTCTGCAGTTGTACTGGAGTGGTAGCAGTGGCTGTTGTTTGCAATTGATGTTGGTGGAAAAGTGGAAGAGAAAGAAGTAGTGGGAATTTTGCAAGTCCCGATTTGATCACGCCAAAGACTTCTATTTATAATGTTATTGCTGCTGGTATGGTAGCTATGACGTAAAGAAAAGCGCACGCTCACTTCGACTGGAAAAACGGATTTGCCACATATATGGCGCACTGTTTGAAGCATAGTTTTGTACTTAGGTGGTTGCGTAGTGGGGCTGTTTCGATGAACTGTATCGCTCTACAAAAGAGTTGGTTCCATCTCCACTTAAAACAACGGAAAACGGATTTTCCAAACCTCTTGCTTCGCGGAGTTTTTCATTTTTGCGGCACCGCAATGAGCGTACGGAAAAGAGAGAGAGAGAGAGAGAGAATTTTCCCACGACCAAAGGCCGCCAACCACCAAGTCAAGCAATTGTTCATATCTTCATCTCCATAACACGCTAAAACAGTAATCGGTTAGTCTCTTTTATTTACAACTGACTATATACCTGTACCACTTTACTGACACCTCCTCTCCCCTAGAGCTTTTGCGCTTCATTCTTAAACTGTTCAAATACATCCTTTTTGACCTTGTACCCGTGCTCATCAGCCAAAGGAAACTTTTTCGACTCCACATCCAGCTTATATTGCTTCATAGCATCAACTCCCAATTGATAAAAATGTGCATAAGGTTTGACAAATTTAGCAATATGGCTCTCTTCGGGATTTTTCAATTCCAACATATCTGAAATGACAAGCACTTGCCCTGAGGTGTATGGGCCAGCACCGATCCCAATTGTAGGCACATTTAAGTGCTCTGTTATAAATTGTGCTATCTTGTTAGGGATGCATTCCAATACTATGGCAAAAACACCTGCTCTTTGTAAATTTAGACACTCTTGATAGATATCCAACGCTCCCTTTGCATCTTTACCTTGTAATTTGAACCCGCCTAAAGCATTATGTTTCTGTGGTGTTAATCCGACATGCCCCATTACTGGTATCCCCACAGAGATTAATTTTTCAATAGTGGGGATGTTTTCTTTATTTCCTCCTTCCAATTTAACTCCCTGTGCTTTACCCTGTTGTACCAACTTAATTGCTGACTTAGTTGCCTGTTCCACTGAAGCCTCAAATGAACCAAAAGGTAAATCAGCAATTATTAACGACTTGTCATTGCCCCGCAGAACAGATTTAACGTGATACAACATCTCCTCCAATGTCAATTCATTGGTGTCTTGGTATCCCAATGTAGTGTTCGCTAGCGAGTCACCAACCAAACAAATATCGATATCACCTGCATCAACTAGTTTAGCAGTGATGAAATCATGTGCCGTTACTACCGAGATGGGTTTCTGTGATTGGTGGAATTGATGGATGTCCGAGACTGTTTTTCTAACGACTTGATTATATGATGACGTGACTGTCGATGAACGAGAGAACAAACGTATAGTTTGTCTTTGGATGTTGCGAAGTAGCATCAAACCGTGGTGGGGTCTAGAGAAGTAGTAAAAGAGAGGACTGACAAATTGCAAAAATTTTTGTTTCTGTCGTTTAGAGAAAAAGTGTGTGTGTGTGTGTGTGTGTGTGTGTGTGTCTCGTCCTCGGTTTTAAAAGAAAATGGTGGAGAGGCAGGCAGCCAACTTATACGATCAGAACTGTACACCTAAACGATGGCCACTACTACAATAACACTCCTAAATCATACTCAATCAATCAATATATATATAATGGCTTATTAAATAAAATGCAACGCTGGTATATGACATATATATAAATATAAATCTATGATATTTGATACTAATGTACAACGGAAGGTGGGGAAATTCTTAAACCAAGACAGTTTGTTTATCCATGGTTCCTGATCTCGAGAATGATGCATATCTTTGAAATGGGTCGTTTCTTTCCAATTCATATTCAGGGTTGCTTGCCTTTTTATTTGTCAATCTTCTGAAGAAAACACGTTTTCCCCATTTCCAAGCTTCAGCTCCAAGGAGAAACAACACTGAGCATGCAATAGCAACTCCCCATTCCCATCCAATGGCCTTGTGAAGGAAAACCTTGGTGTTGATGACCGGGATGTAAACAACAGGGAACACGGTGACAAATCCTCCAATCACCGACCAAAAGAGAAATTGATTGTCCCATAAATCGATAGCAGTTTGCTTCCACCATGGGTTGTCTGTATCTTGTCTCATGTAAAATAAGGAGTTTGTGGGATGAATACATTCCCAAGCGAGTATCAATGCACACCAAGTCATGTTTGCAAATGAAGCCGATCTTCCACGGAACACCAATCCACAAATATCAGTATCGGCATCCATCGAATTACAGTCCACCCCCAAGTCACCATTTCCATGGCCAAAGACAATAACCACAAAGCAAAGCAAACATGAACACGCCATCCAAAAACCGTAACCCAACATGTCAATAATCACTTCCCAAGTGAAAATGGTATTGTTTGGTGGTTTTTCCAAAATGTCGTCACTGGCTTTCTCTTGACCCAATCCCATTGCTGGGAAGCATGAAGTAACCACCAAAATCCACAATACTTCAACTGGCGATAATGGGAAAACCGAAAACCCTGATTCATCGATAAATGCCAAACCAATCATCAAATATAAAGCCTGAGCAACATTTTCGGCCAACAACTGCAACACGAACTTTTGGATATTTGCTGACATTCTTCTACCTTCTTCAATTGCGTTCAAAATGGATGCAAAATTGTCATCAGTTAAAACAATATCTGAAGCGTCTTTAGCCACATCGGATCCGTTAAGTCCCATAGCAATACCAACATCAGCTTTCTTCAAAGATGGTGAATCATTAACACCGTCACCAGTCATGGCGGCAAATTTTTCACGACGATGTAAAGCATCAATCATACGGACTTTGGTTTGTGGTGCGCAACGGGCAATAACCAATGGCAATACAGGCAAGTTGTCAATTTCTTCATCCGACAAAGCATCAAACTCGTTTGCTGTCATAACCATGACTTTGACGACATCATCTGAATAGTGGTACAAGTTATGAGGCAAGATTCCAACTTCTTGAGCAATAGCTTTGGCAGTACCTGGATGGTCACCAGTAAGCATATGGACATTGATACCAGCACGGTGACACAACTTAACTGAACCGGCAGTTTCTTCTCTTGGAGGATCATAAATACCAATGAGACCTTGGAAAATCAAGTTGGATTCAACAGCTTCACGATTATCACAGTCGCTATCAATTGTTCTTGTGGCAAATGCCAATACCCTCAATCCTTGAGATGATAAAGCTGTCATGTTCTCCTCAATCAAATGTTTATCGGAATCGGTCAATTCTTTCAATTCCTGTGAATCATCAGTACCTTCACCATACCATGTGGTACACAATTGCACAACCCTTTCAACAGCACCTTTTGTGTAGACTCTAGTCTCTCCACTATCTCTGTCCTTGTAAACTGCCGACATTCTTTTAATTGATGAGTCAAAGGGGAACTCAGCAACATGGTCAAATCCGTCAACAAGCGACTCTCTTGCATAGCCCAATCTGGTGGTGAAAACCTGAATGGCAATTTCAGTGGCATCCCCATGAGCTTTCCAAACTAATTCACCCAGCTCTTCGTCTTTGCTTTGGTTGACGGTGGCGATATTGGCCAAAGTGGCAGTCATTAACCAGTTGTGCATGCTTTGTGGCATTGGGTCTGGGTAAGGCTTGTTGAAATCAACTTCTTCATCGGTTTCTTTGATGAAAAATGGCGAGTATGGTGCATACCTTACGTCACCAACAGTTGGGTTATAAGGCTCGTTTGAGTTTTGCACTTCCAATGTACCAACATTTGGCAACCAGACTTTTTTGGCAATCATTTTACCCTGTGTTAATGTACCCGTCTTGTCGGAACAGATATCGTTAATACCACCAAGAGCTTCCAACGAGTCCAACTTTCTGACAATAACATTTTTCGAAACCATAACTTGAGCCCCAACAGCCATTGTAATGGTTAAGACAACAATAAGAGCTGATGGAATCATTGACAATGCAACACAAATGGCATAAATGGCAACTTCACGATTGACGATCATCTTTTGAGAGCCCAATACAACAATGGCAAATACAACAGCCACCCAAAACAAGAAAATGGCCAACCAAGAAAGTTTTCTTTGCAACGGAGTACCGACAGTAATACCAAGGACGTTTCCCACAATGTCATAAATTGTTCCAGCAAAAGCACGTCCATATTCTCTTTTCTTTGGTTTACCGTTTGACTTGTCAACTTTGCGAATCAACCCAGTCTTTCCTCTCAAAGACTGAGCAATTTGACCAATTTCAGTGTTCAACCCAGTCCCATAAGCAATACCCGATCCTCTTCCCTTGGAGACGACTGAAGATGAATAAACCAAGTTTAACCTGTCGCCCACTGGTATAGGCACTGAATAATCACTATAAATAGTTGTGTGATCTTTTTGTACTGGTAATGACTCCCCCGTCAACAATGCTTCATCAGTTTCCAAATTCATGGAATCAAACAATCTCAAATCAGCAGGAACTGTGTCTCCAACTTTAACGTGAACAATATCACCAGGGACAACTTCTTCAGCAGGAACAGTGATGTCGTCTCCATTTCTGGTCACTCTTGCAGTTGGTGATGACAAGTTACGCAAAGAGCCCATGGTTTTTTCCGCTTTAACCTCTTGAACAAACCCAACAAGGATATTTATACCAACAACAAAGCCAATAACACCACCCGAGATCCAATCTCTAATGGCTAGTGCTATAATCATACTGATGAACAACACCAAAATCATAGCATTGAATACTTGATGGGCCAATATTTTCGTGTAGGATATGGAGTCCTCTTCTCCGAGATTATTAGGACCATAACTGGAAATTCTTGATTCAGCTTCTTTTGGAGATAACCCATTTGAAATATCGGTGTTGAAGTCTTTGGCTGTCTGGTCAATTGTGAGTCTATAGTATTCTTGTGATACCAAACCTTGGTCGTTGTTGGTTTCAACTTTGGTGTTATTTGTGCTAGGAGTGTTGTTGTTGCTCATGGATTTTTCTGATAGCGAAGAGTCTGTGTTTCTCCGTTGTTGTTCTTCTTGTTGTTGTTGTTGTGAGTAGTTAATGGATGACTTTTCGTTACTGTTGGACATTATGAGGATACAATGTGTCTAAGGTCCTTAGGGGTAGAATTGTTAATCAGATGCTTGAATAGAACGACTGTAGCAGCAGTAGCAGTAGCGGCAGTAGCAGGATTTATCAAGGAGTAAAAGTGGGTTTTTTGAAAAATCTCTTTATGAGCTAGCGAAGTGTAATATTGGCTAACTTCGTATTTAAAGTGTCTGAAAAGGAAAATAGAAAGCAATAAATATTATTCAGTTGAATAGATGGTAGAATATAATTTTTGAAAATATAGACTGCAAGTGGATGTATAATTAAAACTGATACGGAAGTCTATACCCAAAATTTATCGTCTGAGTTGTAGATGTAATGATTGCTTTTTCTACAGAACAGAAGAATAAGAAAGAATTGAAAATTTCAAAAAGGGAATGAAATGAGGGGGAAGTACTGGACTATTTATATTTCTTGACCTGATACAAAGAGAAGTGAGGTTTGGCGGAGTGATGATGTGATATCTTTGGTGGGCTGGGGAGGAAGTTAAGCGTATTTTTAAAGTTGCATAATATTACACAAATATAGAGTGGACTCATAACCATGTGCAGGATCTATTGTTTGAAGTTAAATTTTGCGTTCAATAGTGCAAAATCTACTTCCAATGTACAATCTCTACTATCAACTGTATTTGCTGCCATTAATCGCTACTACATGTAATTAAACTATGGTTACACTATATATTCTCCTTCTACTCCTCTTATTTCTTATCTTTTTTAAAGTTACGACACAGAACAAAACAAGGTGTCAGGCAGCAATCTAGACCTCAGCAAAGTATGTTACTGTTACTGTTGAAGTTGAAGTTGAAGTTACATTGGCACAGCATGTATAATTTGTTTTCATATACAAAAAAAAAAGATGCAACCTCGGTATGAATCAGACATAAACCTCCCAAGACCCTCTCCTTGGTAGTAAATGACCAGTGAAAATTGCTAGGGTCATGTGTCTATTGCTTTCTGCTTTGTTATCAGTGCAGAGGTCATTACACAGATATTGTTCTTTCTTGCCGTGAAAAAAAAGAAAAAAAAATGAAGAAGAAAACAAAGAGAGGATTTGCTGAATGCCAATACTTAATGCCAAGATGAGGTTGTATAAGTTTTGCATTCTTCATCTTTTTAGTTTTATTTTTTTCTTTTTTTTTTTTATTTTTCTTGTCACGTCCATCTATCACATACTTGTAACTCTTGGCATTAACTTTGGTAGCAGCAGCATCAGCATCAGCATCAGCCATCTCAGAAACAATAATCTTTGCTGCTCAACATCCATACACACATACTAAAACTGCTCAGAACAATCTACTTTTTTTTTTCTTAGCAAAAGCCAAGAAATTTGTATCTTAGTACACGACCAACCGTATCCAACTCTGTTTAAAGGTTGATGATACATACTTTATATCCTTCGGTTGTGCTTGTAATAGTCATATAGCTTCATGCAACCCTCATTTAAAAGCATGCCACATCTCTCACACACACTCTCACACTCTCTTTCTTTATTCTAGCCGAAATTTTATGTAGTTTCAAGAGGGTTTCTGGCTTAGAAAATAGTATATTTCCAAATTGAGACTAAATTACGGTCAAATAATTGCGCCGCGTTCCCTCTGTATCTTTTGGAAAGGGTTTTTCCTTGATAACCCACAAAGAGGGCATGGTTCTAAGATCAAAAAAAAAAAAATAAGAATAACAGAGGATCTTGGTAATATTCCATTTCATTAGGATTTTAGCATTAAGTAGAATGGTTTTCCTGTGAGTTTGGCCTTGGGGCACTGTATCGCAGTCTACGAGGGAGGGTGGGGGGAGAGTACATGCTACATTCACTTTTCTTGACTTCTTTACGATCAACTTACACCTCGAAAATTCAATTGATTTCCATTTTACGAGCTTACGTCTTAAACACCTGTGCCCTTTGCGCAAATGGCACATTGATTCCCAAGGCAATCCCATTTTTGAAGACGCATATATCCACGTGGGTCCCTCTAGCCTTGTTCTTTTGTGGAAAAAAGGCGGTCGATTTCTTTCTTTTTTTTTTTTTTCTTTGACGTATCTGCAACAGTAGGTCAGTAGATGACACAAAATGGCAACAGAATGTCAGGTGATAGTCACGCGCCAGAGTAGGTTTTATGATCCTGACATATCATCATCCTTTGTGTAGTCTTGATTGCTAGTAAAGATGTCTACCGTGTACCACTTTTCTTATCTACGCCGTAAACCCTGCCCAGGTGCAAAACCACTGATGTAATTGTAGTTGCGGATAAATTGTCCAGGCGTAAACATTTTTGTGTACTCTTTCTTTTGTGCCAAGAGTTTTTCCGGAGTTAGACGAAGCCGGACATAAAACATCCATGAATGTTGAGAGGGGAGGCTAAGCCAGCTAACAAGAGAAGGGTGAACTATTGTCTTGGCTGTGTAAAAGATAAACTCGGACTAGTATAACAGCACTTTATCATCCGAGAAGTAATGCAAAACAATAAGCGTACCTCTTATGGTAGACTGAGCAATCATAATGTGTTTTCTATCCACTTCCGTGTATATGAGACTCAGGCTCAGTAAAGGTCAGTCTAGCCAGAATCATTAAGTTTTTCTTGTTTGTTAAATACCCCTACGTCAAAGTTAGGGTGTAACTCTTGTGTATACAATCAACTTTTAAACTTTTGAGTATTTTCCTATCAACTCAAAGACCCTAGCTTTTACTAAATGCTACCATTGTTGCACCTTAGTTAGTTTCAGGTTATTGAGTATTTAAATCGTCTTTTCAAACAACTCACTCCTGTGTATACTCATACAAGTCTTATCTTTTTATCAAGGTATACATTTTTGCAGCAATTTGTTGACTAAAAACTTTCGTTCCTTGAGTAGAAGAACAAAATCAAGCTGGCAAACCTAAATACCAAGCTCAGGCTCTTTCAAAGCTGTCAACGTTAGTATATTACTTTTCTTGAACCGCAGAATTGATTAACAGTCACAAGACTAGTTTCGTCATTGCTCATCAAACTCGAAACTCGTTATTGGCGCTACCTTAGAATCCCTTCGTTTTCTTCTTAGCGAACAAAAAAAAATTCACCACTGATGTTATAACATCAGAGCTTACAATACAACAACGCCATGTTTTCCCCGTCTGATGAAAAGATTATAGAATATATCGATGCAGGACAATATACAATTGCTCAGAACTCCTTGCTCGATAAAATTAGAAAACATCCGAACAAGACAATATATCGAGCATTACTGAATAAAATATTATACAAAACAGGGTCTACGGACAAGGCAATTGAAAACAACTTAGCCTTATTGAAAAGCACTCCAAATGAAGTAAATACCCTACTTGAGTTGAATGAGTTTTTCAAATCGGTGGGCATGGAAAAAGAGGCAGATTTGGGGTTCGAAAATGCGATTCAAAAGTACCCTTTACTATCTCAAGAATTGAGTTACATTTGGTTTGAGAATACCATCCAAGATTTAAGTGTAAAACAATGGAATAAGATCTTTTCTTTTTTGAACAAGGGCAAGAAGAATAAGAAGTACACTTTTTGGTACAGTTTTAGTTTTTACTTGTTGATGAATCAAGGTAACGAAAAAGATGAAACCAAATTGAAGTTGTACAAGTCATTTGGTAAGAAACTAATAGAAGGGTTGGTAGAAAAGGAACCTTTTGAAAATTGCCAAGAGTTGTATGTTTACACGAGATTTTTATTATTGGAGGAGGATTACAACACAATTGTATCGATTTTACACGATGCGAAATTCCCTTTGGATTTGGAAATGCAATTACTTTACATGGAAGCAATGGAGAAGTCCGGGAAATGGACTCAACTTCACACATATACTAGCAAGTTGTTACTAGAAGAGAAATTCGACGATTTTGATACTTGGAAGCTATGGATCAAGTCAGGGTATGAAACTGGAAAAACTTGCGATGACCTTCAAACAAAGTTGGGAAGCTCTCGAAACGAATTGTTGATTAAGATTGAGCTAGATCTTCTTTACAAGACGGGACAAGAACGCTTGCAAAAGGATATTGAGACCTACTTTACAACGTTCAAGAGCAAAATGTGCTGCTATACTGATTTATCCAAGTACAGGGACTATTTGTCACCGATATTTTACGACAAGGTAAAGAGTTCAACTGATGAGATATTGTCGCACTCACTCAAGTGTGACAGTGAGCTTATTACGCTCGTAAACAATCAGAAGTTTGTACGTCATGTCAAAGATGGACAGATTTATCAACTTGCTAGAAAGAGAAACGACTCAGCTACTCGATCTGAGTTTGACAATGATCCTATAAGTGATGCGCTTTTGATTTCCATTGTTGAAAAGTTGTCTGAAAATCCACTTCCATCGCTTATTATACAAAGCATAGCAATCATAAAGCATTTATTGGTGCACGACAAGTACAATTATAGACTAAAAGTATGGTTGATCAAGCTTTATTCACAACTAAACACCAATGACACGGTATTACCCATTTATGAATCCTTGAAAATCAAAATGATTCAACATGAGACACTTGGATATTACCTTACGAATACTGTCCCCGCAACGAAATCAAGTCTTGACCAGTACATTGATATTTTTCGATTCTACCTTACGGCCAAACATGAAGTAAAAGATACTGTTTTGGGTGGATTTGAGCTGCAGATTTACAGCAAGTTGACTAGTTTTGTTCAATTTGGTCAAAGATTGCAAAACTCAGTGTCATTGAATTTTGTATTACAACGGATCATTCAAACTTCGTTAATCACTTCTGATAGAGGATACTTGAACTATTTTGCTCATTATTTGAAAGAGAACGAGAAATCAATCTTGGCATCCACGTGGAGGGATAATCGAGACTTTGACTCGGAATGGCATGGAATTGTCGTTAATGAGAAATTGGAAGCAGCAAAATCAAAAAAGTTGTTGTCAATACCAGTGGATGACCAAGTTACAAAAGTAAAGTTGGTGATTTATGCCATTATATTCAACACCTCAGACGACTCAAACGAATTGTTGAAACATTTCAACAAGATCATAAGCTCCACCCCCAACGTTAGCTCGAATCCATTCACCAACACTTTAATCAAAATGTATTACAACTTGTTGAAAATCCAAACCACCAACATCAATCCAAATGAGTCTCAATCGTTATCCAATTTCATTTTAAAGAATTTGAAAATTGATAAACTCAAAACACAAATCATCCCTGAATCTTCCATACTCTCATTTCAATTGAATGAAAATTTGATTAATGTGATTGAGTTTATTAAAATTGCTCAATTTATATCTACACAACCTAGAGCCAAGCGGAGTAAAGACAGCATCAATATAACTAGAGCTATATCACAAGCAACTGCAAAATCGGCTCAAGATTTGCAAAAGTTGGATCTTGTACAACAACAATATTCAGCCATTGATGCGAATGTGTCTGACTTTGGCTTTAATGATGAACTCGGTTTGGGCTTGGATAAGAAGGTATTGGAAGATGCAGTTTACGAAATCAGAGAATCAATTGCAGCTTCAACAAAAACAATATTGAATAATATATAGAACCTTGAATATATTGCAGCTGCTGAAGGCATTTGTTGAACATCCCAACATAGCTGTCGATACTCTTTTCACCGAAAAAGTAGTCTCTCAAGTTGCCTCTTCCATCCCCTTTTGATATCATCCTCCCTTTATAGATCTATTTTCAACCCTAAGCTCGCACTCATGGACACAATTTGACTGACACCCAAACTCAACAAGTATTTCCTGTGGTTCAAATCGCGTTCATTGGCATTGACTTTGAACTCGTCACGTACAAACTTGATTAAATCATCACGCTCATGATGCTTGTAGATTTGTCGAAGCACTGTACGATACACTTGTTTGACTCGTTGCTGAAACAAGAATTCTTCAAGTGATGGGATGCTGTTGCTAACGAAATTGGATCGACGTGAAGACGCTGAGGGCACTGAAGTTGCTTGCAACGTGGTCAAGTTTGTGATATATCTGATATACAGGAATGGTGTACTTTGTGGCTTGAGAATCTTGGTCAGTTGTAGGTAGATGATCATTTGGGTATAATTGTATAAGAGCAGTGGATGAGGGTTCAAGCGGAGGTGCGCAATTCTTTGGCGCGATCAAATCGGGACTTGCAAAATTCCCACTACTTCTTTCTCTTCCACTTTTCCAC